>NW_026068226.1:411227-466587 GCF_014885135.2 Alexandromys fortis
TATTTAATCTTTTAGTTTTTAAATTTACTCGACTGCCAAGACTACCGAACTGGATTCAGTCCCCACAATGCTTGTGGTTGACAAAGCCACTTCTTCCAATTGCCCTCTGACCACACAGGCCCCTTGGCATGTGCCCACTCCAACCCTATACACACACAAAGGAAATAAATACAAATGCAATTATTTACGTATTTATTATTTTTATTTTGAGGTTGGGTCCTACCAGGTAGCCCTGACTGGCCTGGAACTCACTATGCAGACCAGTTTAGTCTCAAACTCACAATGTCTACCCGTAGCCTTTTCTTCCCAAGTACTGGGATTCAAGGGCTGCGGCACCACACCCTGCCTTTTTTTTAATTTTTATTTTATGTGGATGGGGAGTCCCTTGCATGTACATATGTGCACTGTGTGTACATACAGTGCCCAATAAGGCCAGAAAAGACAGCTTGATCCCCTGGGATTAGAATTACAGACAGCCACTATGTGGGTGCTGGGAATTAAAATTAAGCAGTCAATGCTCTTAACCACTGAGCCATCTCTCTATCCCCTCACAATTTCATTTTATTATTCTGTAGTTTTTAAATTTTAGGCTGGGTGGGGATGGCACACGCCTTTGATTCCAGGACTCACGAGGCAGAAGCAGGTGGATCTCTGAGACTGAGGACAGTCCTGTCTACAAGGTGAGTTCCAGGACAGCCATGGCTGTTCCACAGAGAAATCATGTCTTGAAAAACAAATAAAAAGAAAAGGAAGGAAGGAAGGAAGGAAGGAAGGAAGGAAGGAAGGAAGGAAGGAAGGGAAAGGGAAGGAAAGGGAATAGAAAAAAGAAAAAAAGGAAATCCAATTAGTTAACTTTTTTCTTTGAACCAAGGTGCCATGTGGCCCAGGCTGCCTTGCAGTATCGCAGAGACTATAGTCTGCGAATAACATTGGTCAGGACTACAGCTTGAGCCACCTTCCTCCGTTTGTGAGTGTTTGGGGCCGGAGCCCACAGAGCTTTGTACCTGCCAGGCAAGCCCATAACCAAGGGAGCTACACTCCCAGCTCGGTCCAAGCCTTTCGTTTATTGTTTTATTTATCCATCTCTTTATTGTTGTTGTTTTGAGACAGCGTCTCTGTAGCCCAGGGAGGATCTGGACTTGCTGTGTAGCAGAGGATAGGACTTTGAATTTTGCTTGCGATTATGTTATGTATATGTTCATGTATGTGTGTGTATGCACGTGTGAACATATGTGTGTGTGCATATATGGATGCCAGAGGACATCCTTTTCAGTGGTACTCCTCATAAGACATATATCCTATTTTAATTTTTTTTTTTTTTTGAGACAGGGTTTCTCTGTGTAGCCCTGGCTCTCCTTACTCTGTAGACCAGCCTGGCCTCAAACTCACAAAGATCCACCTGCCTCTGCCTCTTGAGTGCTGGGATTAAATGTGTGTGACACCACTGCTAGGTTAATTTTTAATTTTTTTTATTTTATTTTGTGTGCATGAGTGTTTCGCCTGTATGTATGTATATATGTGTGTACATATATGTGTATATACATGTGTGTGTTTGTGTTGTGCATGTGCATAGTTTCAGGGGAAGCCAGAGGAATGTGTTAACTGTTGTGTAGGTAAGGTTCTCTGCAAGAGCAGCAAGTGCTCTTAACTTCTGGACCATCTCTCCAGCCTTATTTATTTTTTACATGGTCACAGGAGATCAAACTCAGACATTCATGTTTGGAAAACAATTACTTTCCCAACTGAGTCCCATATCCCCAAGGATCAGAAACAGAAATGGAGGGGAGAAGATACTGGTGTGAGTCAGAAGATGGACTTGAGGGAGGGAGGGGAGGAAGGAGGGAGAGGTCACAAGCCTCACAGAGATAACAGGGCAATGCATGATGGGCGAATGAGTATTTGTAACCTGAGCCTTCTGGAGAAGTTCATAGTCATCTTTGGTAACACAGGGAATTGAGACCAGACAGACCTAGCTGAGACTCCATCTCTACAAGGCTCAATGGTTAAAGGTGCTGCTGCCAAGTCTAACAACCCAGGTTCAGTCTCCAGAACCCATACGGTAGAAGGAGAAAACTGACTCCTGATTTTCTCAGGTACAGTGTGTTATGAACATCAACACATACATACACACACACACAAACACACACAGAGACACAGATACATAAATATACACAAAGAGACACACACAAAGACACACACACAGAGACACATAGAGATACATATACAAACACATATAAATACACACAGAGACACACATAGACAGACACACAAACACACAGACACACACACATATACACACACAGACACACAAAACACATACACACATATACACACACAGACACATAAACACACAGACACACAGAGAGCTACATAAACATACACAAAGAGACACACACAAAGACACACACAGAGACACACAGAGATACATATACAAACACATATAAATACACACATAAACAGACACACAAACACACAGACACACACACATATACACACAGACACACAAAACACATACACACATATACACACACAGACACACAGAGAGCTACATAAACATACACAAAAGACACGTACAGACACACACAAACACACACAAAGAGACATACACATGCAGAGACATACACAAACACAGAGAGACACAGAGACACACATACAGACTCACATAAATACACACAGAGACACACAAACACACAGAGAGACACACACAGACACATAGAAACACAGATACACAGAGACATATACAGAAACACATACACACAGACACACACACGCATAGACTCACAAACACACGCACACAATAAAAATGAAATAATTTTTAAAATGTCAGCAAGCGGATTGCGGTCTAGAGCCTCTGAGAAGGAACCGAACAAGTCAAGACAGGGCCTTAGCTTAATGGGCCCTTCTTCGGGCTGGAGCTCTCCAGTCTGAGCTGTCAGTGGTCTTCCCTGCGTAACCACAGACAGCCGCTCCTACTGTTTTTGCATTAGAGATGACATCTGAGCTCAGACCTTTCTGAGCTGAAATTGTAAATTTTGGGGGATCATAGTCTTTTTCTCTTTCAGTGTTAAGACAGGACCCAGCGTTGTGCCAGGCAACTCTACCACGGCACCCACTGCCTTCCACAATCTCTTGAATCTGTGCAGTTTGAGATGGTTCCAGGTATTCTGTTGTTGGGGTCACTGGGCTGTGCGTATGTGTGTGAGTCATACAGCAATGAGTCAAGGAATTGAGCCTTCCCAGGGTGTGGTGCATGCCTGTAATCCCAGCTATTGGGAGGATGAGGCAGGAGGATGGATGCAAGTATGAGGCCAAGTAAGCCACATAATAAGAGCCTGAAAACAGTCAGTGTGTGTGTGTGTGTGGGGGGGGGAGACAGAGAAAAGGATAGAGAGAAAAAGAGACATAGACACGGAATATTAATGTCAGACACTATGGACATTTTTATAATTTCCCCTCTCTCTCCCTCCCTTCCTTTCCCCTTCTCTATTTCTCCCTTCCTTCTTTCCTTCCTTCCTTCCTTCCCTTCCTTCCTTCCTTCCTTCCTTCCTTCCTTCCTTCCTTCCTTCCTTCCTTCCTTTCTTTTTTTTAATGTGTGCTGGTGTTTTGCCTGCATGTATATGTGTGAAGGTGTCAAATCCCCGGGAACTGGAGGTACAGACAGTTGTGAGTTGCCATATGGGTGTTGGGAATTGAACCCAAGTCCTCCAAAAGAGCAGCCAGCACTCACCCCCTGAGCCATCTCTCCAGCCCCTATTTCTCCATTTCTTTGAGACAGGGTCTCATGTATCCCAGGATGGGCTCAAAATCCCTTGAACTTCTTCTCCTCCTGCGCCAGCTCCCCAGGTGTGCAAATATCACATCTGGAGAAGGGGTGCTGGGGGTAGAAACCCGAGCTTTATGAATTCTAGGCCAGTATGCTACCAACTGAGCTACATCTTTAGCCCTGTTATTTGTGATTTTTTTGAGACAGAATTTCTCTGTGTAGCCTTGGCTGTCCTGGAAGTCACTCTGCAGACCAGGCTGGCCTCGAACTCACAGAGATCCACCTGCCTCTACCTACCGAGTGCTGGGATTAAAGGTGTGCACCACCACTGCCTGGCATGATTTTAGTTTTTGATACAGAGTCTCACTACTGAGTCCCGACAGGCCTGGAACTTTCTGTATACACTGAGCTAGCCTTAAACTTACAGCAATCCTCTTGCCTCTGCTTCCTGAGAGCTGGGGCTGGGATGATAGACATACACCAACATAGCCATCATTCATTCTGTGTGTATGTGTGTCTGCCTGCCTGTGTGTCTCTGTATGTGTGTATGTGTCTGTCTGGTCTCTATGTGTATGCACGTATGTGTGTCTCTGTGTGCGAGTATGTGTCTGTCTTTCTGTGTGTGTGTTTCTCCATGTCTGTCTGTCTGTGTGTCTTTGTTTGTGTGTGTTTTTCTGTGTGTATGTGTGTGTACAAGTATACGAGTATGTATCTGTCTTTCTGTGTGTATGTGTCTGTCTGTCTGTGTCTGTGTATCTCTTTATGTGAGTGTCTGTCTTTCTGTATGTATGTGTCTGTCTGTCTGTCTCTCTGTGTGTGTGTCTTTCTGTGTGTACAAGTATACGAGTATGTATCTGTCTTTCTGTGTGTATGTGTCTGTCTGTCTGTCTCTGTGTGTGTGTCTGTGTCTCTGTGTGTACACATGTGTGTCTGTGTGTATACAAGCATATGAATATGTTCTGTGTGTATGTCTGTCTTTCTGTGTGAGTGTGTGTCTCTTGTTCTGTTTCTTAGGTCTCACTATGCAGCTCTGGCCGGTCTGGAACTCACTCTCTACACCAGGGTAACCTCAAACTCAGAGATCCACCTGCCTCTGCCTCCTGAGTGCTGAGGTTAAAGGCCTGCACCACCACCACCACCAGGCACACCCAGGCTTTATTATTTGTTTCCTGATATTCAGTATCTTTCCTCTTATTCTTCCTGGTTCAAAGATCTCAGTAGGCTTCCCAGTACCACAAGGAACCATGCCAAGCCTTCATGGCATCCTAGATCTTTGGGTTTACTGTCTTTTCTACCGACTGCTCCTCTCTGACCTGACAGTGGCATTGCACTTCCACGAGCCAGATTTTGGGACGGCCCCAACTCTGCAGAGGCCTTTTTGTGCTCTGCAAATTCTCACACATCCTCTTTCTAAGTGTGGCTGGTGAGGTTTCTCTGTGAGCTTTTATCTTCCTTCCCCACTTCCCTTAAACACCGGCTACAGTTACTAGTTGACAATCTTCTCTTGCGGGACCACTGTACCCCTTAATACAACTTGGTTGCTCCCCCCACCCTCTACATGTATTTATGTGTTCTTATTTTAGGGGAGGTGCACTTATATGTGGTAGAGTGTACGCCAGTATATGTGCATGCACGTGGAAGCCAGAGGATACCTTCAGATGGCCTTTCTCAGGTACCATCCACACTGAATTTTGATATAGGGTCAGCCTGGAACTCATGAAGCAGACCGTGCTGGCTAGCCAAAGAGCCCCATCAGATTCTCTGACACTGGGATTATCGGCAAGGCTCCATGGCCAGTTTTTATTTTACTTTATTATTATTTTAATTACATTTATGGGCTAGAAACATTTTTAGTTCCAGCGCTAGAGAGGCAGAGGCAGGTGAATTTCTGTGATTTCAAGGTCAGCCTGGTCTACAAAGTCACTTCCAGACCAGCGAGAGAGCCTGTCTAAAAAAATAAAAAATTAAATATAAATATTTAAAAATTTACATTTTTAGCCAGGCATTGATGGCTCGTGCCCTTAATCCCAGCACTTGTGAGGCAGAAACAGGTGGATCTCTGTGAGTCTAAGGCCAGCATGGACCACAGAGCTAGTTCCAGGATAGCTAGGGCTGTTACACATATTTGTTTGTTTGTTTGTTTGTTTGTTTTTTTTTGGTTTTTCGAGACAGGGTTTCTCTGTAGCTTTGGTGCCTGTTCTGGAACTAGCTGTTGTAGACCAGGCTGGCCTCGAACTCCCAGAGATCCGCCTGCCTCTGCCTCCCGAGTGCTGGGATTAAAGGCATGCGCCACCACCGCCCAGCTTGTTACACATATTTGTATTATTTGTCTGTGTAAATGTGCAAGTCTTGCATGTGTAGGAGCTGTCAGAAGACAGACAGCACATGTGAGCTCCAGAGATCTAACTCGGGTTGTCGGGTTTGGTGGCAGCATTCTTACATGTTGAACCATCTCTCCAACATCCTCCAGCTTCTCCCAACCTCTGCCTGGAGTCTGGGGACCAAACTCCCATTCTCAGGTTTACATGGCAAGGGCTTAACCCACTGATCCGGGTTTCACGGATTAAACCTGATAACCAGGTGTGCTCAGCAAACGCTTTTACTCCTTGATCCATCTCATCGGTCCTGTCTCGTGAAGCCCCGGCTGACTTTGTACTCATGAGGCTGACCTGAAACTTCTGAAAAGCCTGATTCCCACGGTGCTGAGACAACACCTGGGCCAGCCATCTCCGCTTCTCCTCTTTCTTCCTCTGAGGGAAAGGAGCTGTTGTAGAGTGGTTTCCTCCCAGATGAAAACACTCCTTCCAGGAGGGAGAGCAGACTCATGTGATTTGGGAGGCAAACACATTCCACACATCTAGGGAAGATGAAAGATACAAGGTTCTTCCTAAGGAAAAGTCTCACACAACAGAGCCTAAAGTCCTAGTGCCGAAACACTGGAAATCTAGCAGGACTTAAGGTCTAGGACCAAAGAGATGGAATCAGCAGAACATGACATGGTCATAGGAAGGATGTTGCGTGTGTCTCAGGCTGTGTTCTACTGCTGCAAACATGAGACCAGAGCATCTGAGGCCCAGAAGTTACATCTGATGTTGGCCTTCTTGTTGACCAAGTCCAGAGATGGTTCTGGCATCAGATGGCAGGAGGCTCCAAGAAACTCAGTTAAACTAGCACACAATTAACAGAACCCACTAATCCAATGAGTGACTGATTTATTATATGGCTTTTTTTATTTTCCTTTAAAACATTTTGAACTAGCCAGACAGTGGTGGTACATGCCTTTAACCCCAGCACTTGTGGGACAGAAGCAGGCAGATCTCTGTGAGTTCGAGGCCAGTCTGGTCTACAGAGGGAGTTCCAGGACAGGCTCCAAAGCTACAGAGAAAACCTATCTTGAAAACAGAAAAAAAATTTTTTATAATATATTTTTATTCAATACAATATATATTTTCCCTCCCTCAACTCCTCCCAGATCCTTCCGATTTCATTACCCACTCAACTTCATATTTTTTCTCTCTCTCAGAAAAAAATAGGAAAAACAACAAAAAAAATCATGAAAATCAAAACAAACATAAAAAAGAAACAAAACAGAAATTACCAAACACACACACATATTAAAATCGCGGGCAAGGTGGTGGTAGCAAACACCTTTAATCCCAGCACTCAGGAGGAAGAGGCAGGTGGATCTCTTAATTTTGGTCCAGTCAGGTATACATGGCAAATTTCCAGGCTATCCAGGACTACATGGTGAGACCTCGCCTTAAAAAAAACAAGTGGATAAATGTAATTTTTATGTTTTATTTTTATTTCAAGTGCATTGGTGGTTTGCCTGCATATATGTTTGTATGAGGGCATCTTTCCCCTGGAACTGGAGGTACAGACAGTTGTGAGCTGCCATGTGGGTGCTGGGAATTGAGCTTGGGCCCTCTGGACGATCAGTCATGCTCTTAACCACTGAGCCATCTCTCCAGCCATGAACAAATGTAATTTTAAAAAAATTCAAGAAGATATTAAGGATACAGCTCAGGTGGTAAGGTAATGGCCTCACACTCGTGAAGCCCTGTGCTCCATCATCAGCCCTGATCTAGGCATAGTGATGTACACCTGTAATCTCAGAGACAAAAGAATCACGAGTTCACGGTCATCCTAAGCTACATGGTGAATTTGAGGACAGCCTGGGTTACTTGAGACCCTGTCTCAAGAAAAAAAAAAACAAAGAGAAAGAAAGAAAGACAGACAGACAGACAGACAGGAAGGAAGAAAGGAAGGAAGGAAGGAAGGAAGGAAGGAAGGAAGGAAGGAAGAAAGAAAGAAAGAAAGAAAGAAAGAAAGAAAGAAAGAAAGAAAGAAAGCAAGCAAGCCAGCCAGCCAGGCAGTGGTGGTGCATACCTTTAATCCCAGCACTCAGGAGGAATCAGAGGCAGAAGGACCTCTGAGTTGGAGGCCAGCCTGGTCTACAGAGTGAGTTCCAGGACAGGGTTACACAGAGAAACCCACTCTAGAAAAATAAACGAACAAACAAAACCAAAAAATAAAAATAAACAAGAAAAAGAAAGGAAGAAAAGAGGTTGCCGAGGGAGATACGACCCATGAAGGCACTAAGAGGGGGCAAAACTGGGAAGGAAAATGGCAGCTGGCTTTAATAAAGTTTAACAAAAATTAATACTAATTTATTAATAATAATTTTATTATTGTTGTTAATAGTTGTTTTTATTCATTTTGCATGTGCCATGTCAGAAGTGAGGAGTCAGTTCTCTGTATCATGTGTCCCAGAGACTGACTCGGGACTCAGCTTCTCCCTCAGGTGTCTTTATGCACTGCCTTCTCGCTAACCGTTTATTACTTTTGTCATTACCATTATTTCACTGGTGTGTGTATGTGTGGCCGTGTACCACCATATGCTTGCATGCCTGCAGGCTGAAGCCCAGGGAGACGTCCTGTGTCTTCTTTGCCACCTTCCTTTTCCCCTTCAGGGTATGTTTATTGTGAGGGAAGCTTGCTCTCCTTTAGGCTAGGCTGGCTCTTGGGGTCTGAGTCTTAATGCAAGCGATCACACAAACAGCCATGCCTGTGTGGAGGGTGCTGAGGATTCCAACCCAAATTCTCCTGCTTACACAAGTGCTTTTATCCACTGAGTTTTGGGGCACTAGGAAGGCTGAGGCAGGGTGTCTTGCTTTCAAGGCAGCCTCGGCTATGTGATAAGATCCTGTCTCAGAAAACCCAAGAAATGAAGAATAAGTGACTGCTTGTTGGGGCAGGGACTTCAGAGGGGAGCTCTCATCACCACTATCCCCTTTCCCACCCACGCCCTGCCTGTTTTGGGGAACTCTGTTCAAACAGAAAAAGAAAGGGTAAGGGGAGGACATGGGGTGGGGTCATCAGGATGTCGCATCAGGCAACCCAAACAAACCTGCAGCACCCAGGAAGCAGAAACCCAGAACCAACCCCTGGCCTGATGGTGCAGGACTGTACCTCTAGCTGCGGGGACAGAAGATCACAAATTCAAGTCAGCCTGGGCGATAGCAGAATCCAGAACTAAGAAACCTGGATTCGCAGGTAGGTAAGGTGGCTGGACTCCAGAAGAAACACATACATACGTATTTCAGCAGGCTGTGTCTAGTTTGTGGGGAGAATAAAGTTCTGGGGAATTCGGACGTTGAACCCACAAAGCTGTAGGAAGGAAGTTAGGGGCTCCTTGAAGCGAGGGTGACGCTTTTGCGCATCTGAGACAGGAAGTGGTGGTTTGGGTGTCCTACAGAAAGTGACTGATTAGACCCAAGGCCCAATATCTCATATACACTCAACCTGGACTTTGCCTCTGTGGGAATGTGGAGGCTTGCCTTCCCTGGCCACACCTCGAATCAAAGCCCGTCTTTCTTGATACTGGCACACAGATCTAAACGTATCAAGAAAGTTAAGAGAACTTGAGGGAACTTGGAGAGGTGAGAGCCCTAGAGGAACCCAGAGACCCCTGAGGTGGAGGTGAAGGAAGTGAAGAACCAAAAGGAAGAGGAGCATCAGTTGATCAGGACAGAGAAAGATAGGGAAAGTGCCCTGAGCAAAGGCTGGCCTGTCTCAACCAGTCTTCCAGGGAATGTGGCCATAAAAGCGGTTTCTTCAGTCTCGCACACCTGAGGACTGTTTCCTGACCTGGGAGACCTAGCTTCTCCACTTTTATTACAGAGTCCAGCATGTGGAGCTACCTGTTCTTGCTACCAATCATCCTCGCTCTATGGGCTATCGCTGGCGTCTGGATTGTGTGAGTAGCAGAGGCAGGACTAAAGGATGCTTGGGGTCTGAGGGAGAAGGGCTGGGGTCTGGATTCTTGGGTCTGAGGGAGGATAGCTGGGTGTTGGAGGGCTGCTTGTGACAGAAGATGAGGAGCAGAAATTCATTAACACAGTGAAGTGTTTTGTTTGGTCAACAGAAGGGAAAGCTATCCACAAGCCCCTTACTGACTTCCGGTATTCCTTCCATCTATCTCAGTTTTGCAATTGCCGTGGGTAACAGATCTGTGGATCTCCAGAAAGGCTTCCCCTTTATCAGGTTTTGTGGCTGCGGGGGTTGGTGGGGGAGGAAAACGGAGGGCCTTACTTTGGAGGAGCCAAAAGATGACCATGTTAATCTTCTGCAGTAACTGTGGGTCTTATGCTCCTCAGAGCTGCATTTTCAGCCAAGTACTCAATACAGGAGCTGCCCTAGGTAAGTTCTTTCCTTTTACTACCGGCCCAGAGCTACCCAAAGGATCCCTAGCTCCTCCTTCCCCAGATCAGAACAACTGGACCCTCTTCCCAAGAGAACACATCCTAACCCTCCTCCCTCAGAATCCAAGGTTCAGGCCCCAGCCCTCTTTCCCTCAGACCCCAAAGCCCTGTACCTCCAATACCTCCAAATATCCTCTTCCCTTATCCTACTCTTATCTCCGAACCCAGCGCCTTCCTGTTCCAAGTCGCCCCCTTCATCTGGGAACCCTGTAGTGAGTCTAACTCTCGCTCATGGCTTTCCTAGCTATTTGGATCTGCATTGTGCGCTATCATCAACTCCGGGACTGGGGCGTAAAAACATGGCAAAATCAGTTGATTCTGTGGTCGGGACTCCTTTGTGCCCTGGGAACCTCCATAGTAGGCAATTTCCAGGTGAGATGCGCTGGGAGTCAACCTGGGGTGGGGGGTGGGGGTTGTCAGCTTCCAGAAACCGGACTACAATTCCCTATGTTTCCCGCGGCTTTTGGCCGCTCTTTCTGTAGACTTGACTCTCAAGGCTTTCTGGGACTTGTAGTTCTCATTAGTCTTGGACCACGCGGGAGCTTAGAGTGCTTTGTGAAGTGAGCAATCTGTGCTAGGTTGTGTACTCAGAACCGTGTGAAACCCTCCTCGGAGTTGGGAGTATTTTATTGCAGTCACCAGTCTCCGTTTTATTTAATCATGAAATTACTGCAATCGGTACAAAGGTTGAGACCTCTCACTGTACAGATTCTCCACCGAACTCTATGCAGTCCCCTTGACCGAACCCTAAAGAGCAAGCTGCTTGTCTGTGGGTGGTCAGAAATGAGCAGAGACTCATGGACTCTAGTGTCGGCATTCGTGAAACTCTATAGATAATTGTAGAATGAATGACTGGGCAAAGGATAGGAAAATCTCACTGGTTTATTTTATTACTGATTTTATGTCTGTCTCTGCCGTTTAGCCTCCTGCCGAAAGCTAGTGAAGTGCAGGGTGGGAGAGACCATAGGGCGCTCAGACTGCCTCCGCTGGTCATTTGCCTAACAGTTTATTTGCGTGCCCATTTACTCCTGGGTTCCTCAACCTACTGCTACTACTATGTTATTGTTATTATATTCCTTCCTTTATTTTTGCCGGGCAGTGGTGGCGCACACCTTTAATCCCAGCACTCTCCAGAGACAGAGGCAGGCCGATCTCTTGAGTTCTTGAGGCCAGTCTGATCTATAGAGTGAGTTCCAAGACAGCCAGAGCTGTTACACCACAGAGAAACCCTATTTTGAAAAACCAACCAACCAACCAACCAACCAACCAACCAAAAACTCCCCTCTCCCCCGCACTTTTTTTTTTTTTTTAACCCCTGAGGCTCTGAAGTAGCCCAGGCCTGTTTGGAACTCAGTACATATTGGAGAATGGCTTTGAATTCTTCCAGATCCTCCTGCCTCCATCTCCTGAGTTCTGGGAACCCCACTCCTGTTTTATGGGGCACTGGAAACCAAACCCCAGCTTTCTATGGACTGGGCTGCCTTCTTAGTTCCTGTTGCATTTTATTGCTTTTCTAAGGAATTTCCTAGGCCTTTCTTTTCTCCTCCCTCCAGGACTTATTATTTAAGACAAGGTGATTCTGCTGTGTTGACCTTGAATTTACATTCTTACCTCAGCATCCAGAGAGCTGGAATGTAGGACAATGCCTCTACCCTGATCTTTCAGGACTTTTTTGTTTGGCTTTTTGGAACACGGTCTGTTTGTAGCTCTGGTAGACCTGGAACTTACTATGTAGCCCCAAGACTGGATCCAGCTTCAGCTAAGATTACATGTGTAATCTGGCCTTACTAAAAAATATTTATGTACACTTTTAACACGTTTTTGTAAGTAACAAACCATTATCATATTAGTGAAATTTTTACCTCTCAAGTATCAACATCTGGGAGTTGTTGAGCGGGTTCAGCATGTGAAGGCGCCTGTCACCAAACCCGATAAACTGAGTTTGATCTTCAGGACTTAATAAGAGAGACTTAACCCTTGTACCTTGTTGTCTGACCTCCACACGTACTCCATAGTGTGACACCCCCTTCTTCCCACAAAATAAGTGCAATTTTTTTTGTTTGTTTTTTTTGAGACAAGGTTTCTCTGTGTAGCCCTGGCTGTCCTGGAAACTCACTATGTAGACCAGGCTGGCCTTGAACCCAGAGATCCACTTGCCTTTGCCTCCAATAATTTTCTAACCTAAATTTTGCTGGGCGTGGTATGAATCCGTGAATCCGTTAACCAGGAAGGTGGAGGAAGGGGGGGGGTCAGGAATTCAAGGTCAATCACACATTCAAGGACAACCTGGGCTCTGTGAGACCCTGTCTTTAGGGCTGGGGCTATAGCTCAGTAGTAGGGTGATTGCCTTGATGCATGAAGTCTTAGGGTTCAATCCAGGAGTTGGGGTGAGGAGGCAGAAAGAACCTGTCTCAAAAAACCTAAAACTAATAAAAATATTTCTCCTTAGGGTGTGTTTCCCTTTCCACACTTTGAGAATGCCAAGATTTTTTCTACTCCTGTTTCCTGAATGTCTACTTTGTGGGACGCACTTTTGTCATTGAGCTTTGAGGACCTAGCAGTGAATTTAAATGTAAATGGCTCAGAGATTAAGAACACTTGTTGTGGCTGGGCACGCACCTTAATCCCAGCGCGCTGGGGGCTGAGGCAGGTGGATCGAGCGAGTGAGTTCCAGGACAGGTTCCATAGCTACAGAGAAACCCTATCTTGAAAAAAAACAAACCAAACCAACACCCCACCCCACCCCAAAAAAACCCCACCAAACCAAACAAACAAACAAAACCACTTGTTGCTCTCCTGGAGAACCCAAGCACTCCTAATCATTTATAATTCCAGCTTCAGTGGATCTGGCCCCCTCCTTTGATCTGCACACACATACACACAAACAAAAACTGATACACACTTTGTGGAGACGACAAAGGCCAAGGTACCCAGCCTGACAGTTGGTGATAGGATGGCAGGTTCTATTTGTGTGTGTGTGTGTGTGTGTGTGTGTGTGTGTGTGCACGCAGGGATGGGAGGAAGGGGGAGGAGAGGTGGAGGTGGGAGTTGATGGTGGTGGAGGTACTTGTATGCCTCACCATGTGAGTAGAGGTCAGAGGACATTATTTTTTTCCTTTTTGGTTTTTCAGGACAGGGTTTCTCTGTATAACAGTCCTGGCTGTCCTGGAACTTGCTGTGTAGACCAGGCTAGCCTCAAACTCACAGAGATCCACCTGCCAGAGGACATCTTTTAGGAGGTATTTCTTTTCTTCCTCTGTAGGTCCCTAAAAGCATTTACCAGCTAAGCCATCTCACCAGTCCTGGGCTTTGGGTTTCCAATCACATCTGTTGGACTAGTTCAAAGTCTCTACTTTCTATCATTTAACTCCCCCCACCATAATTTTATTTTCAATTCTCCTCCCATCCCCCAGGAGAAGAACCAGAAGCCCACACACCTGGTAGGAGCTTTTCTGGCCTTCATCCTGGGCAACCTGTACTTCTGGCTACAGTTCTTTCTGTCCTGGTGGACGAAGGGCCTGCCCCAACCTGGGCCCCGCTGGATTAGGCTTCTCCGCCTGAGTTTCTGCAGCCTCACCACCATCCTCATCGTGGCTAGTATCCTTCCCAGGGCATCGAACTGGGCAAAAGTGCCTTTTCTTCGGGGCTAACCCTTTCACTTTTGCTGTGTGCCATAGTGAGTGGGTGTTCCTTAGTGTCCATCCGGGATCACAGCTCCTCAGTGGAAAGTAGAAATCTTGCGTGGCGGCGCAAGCCCGGCATCTTAATACTTGAGGGAAGATTAGGAGTTCAAGGCCAGCCTGGGCTGTGTGGAGGACTTTGTCTCAAAAATAAAACAAGTGTTGTAGATAGCATTGACTTTGAGGGCAGATGGGTTGCTCAGGAACCTCACTTTCTCCGAGTATTATGTAGAGGAACTTCTACCGGTTTCTTACATCCCTGAAGTGCCTTAGTTTCTACTCTTATCAAATGCAGGTAGTTGAGGCTGAGGCAAAAGGATGAACGTGAGCATGAAGCTAGCTTGGGTTCCTTAGTGAGACCTGTCCTAAAGACAATGGAGACAGCTAACAAGCTGATCTCAGTGTCGTGAGGCAGATACACGGCCGGCGTGAAGCAGCTGGCAAACAGGAATAAGAAGATTCTGTTAATTGGCTGCCAGGGGCCCCAGCCAGGCATGTCAGGCATCTTTCTGGGTGCTGAAGAGCCATAGCAGGCTCAGGCTGGGGAAGTCTCTTGGCTGGAATTAGTGACAGGTTGCAGATGACTCGTGCTGCTCCACAAGACCACCTGCTCAACCATCTTCTCCCAACTTGAGGGTTCACATAAGTGACTTGGGATGGTCTTGGTGGGAAATAGTATTTGCCCCTGCATAACTAGAAACGATACTAACTAGAGCCAGCCAGCTGTGTGTGTGTGTGTGTGTGTGTGTGTGTGTGTGAGAGAGAGAGAGAGAGAGAGAGAGAGAGAGAGAGAGAGAGAGAGAGAGAGAGAGAGAGAGAGAGAGAAAGAACACGAACTAGCTGGGTGAGGGAGGGAGGGAGAGGAAGACAGACATGGAAGAGAGAATGTTAATCTAGCAATGTAGTCCAGGGCAGCCTCAAACTGGCTCTGTGGTCAAAGATGACCTTGAACATTTGATTGTGCTGCCCCTACTTTCTGAGTACTGGGATTCTAGGTGTGGGGGATCACACCTATTCTTTTCTGATTCAGAGGAGTGAATTCGAGACTTTTCATAAGCTAGGCCAACACTCTACTAATTGAGCTATATTCTTCAGCCCCTCCTCACCCTTTTAAAACACTGGTTCATTTAGTGTGCGCCTATGAGCGTACGTGTGGGGTGCTGGAGTGACATAGCACTTACGTGGACATCAGAGTTGGTTCTGTCTGCCACGTGATTCCTGAAGACTGAATCAAGGTTATATACAGGCTTAGAGGCAAGCCACCTTGCCTGTCTCAGCTCTTGGCTTTTCTCTTTCTTTCAGATTTATTTATTTTTATTTTATGTGCATGCATGTATGTGTGAGGATGCCCTGGAATTGGAGTTATAGACAGTTGTGAGCTGCCATGTGGTTGTTATGAATTGAACCAGGACCCTCCAGAAGAGCAGCCAGAGAGCTTAACTGCTGGGCCGTCTCTCCAGCCCTGGAAACTGCCACTTTTAAGAAGCTTTAAAGTCCATGAATGAAGGCAGACTGGGTGCATAATTTTAATGCTAGCACCAGGAATGCTGAGGCAGGAGGATCATGAATTCTGTGCCAGGGAGACCATCTTAAGTAAAGCTCAGTTGTAGAGGGCTTGCCTAGGAGAAGCAATATCTAGTCTCCTTCCAAAACACTGTATTTTGCAAGTAAGTTTTGGAGGGTTTTTAGAGAATAACTTACAGATGAGAAAAATACATCAAAAAGCATGCATAGGGCTGGAGAGATGGCTCAGAGGTTAACAGCATTGGTCTTCCAGAGGTCCTGGATTCAACTCCTGGCAACCACATGGTGACTCACAGCCACCTGTAATGAAATCTGGTGCCCTCCTCTGGCCTGCAGGAATACATGTAGGCAGAACACTGAATACATAAGGCATGCACAGAAGGGCAAATGGCTTAGCAGGTAAATGTACTTGTCTCCAAGCTGAAGATATGAGTTAGATCCCTAGGACCTTCATGGTGGAAGGAGAAAATGGATCCCACCAGGCTGTCCTCCGATCTCCACACAGTGCTCATGCACATGGCATTAATGAAAAGATGTTCACGCTGATAGAAGATGATAAGGGAGCGAAGGGAAGGGACAGGGGTTATGAGAGGCTCCAGAAATCAAGCACTGTCTCTTCGGGGCTGGCCCTGGAAGGTAAGTAAGCTGACAAAAGAAGTTTTTGTTTTTTCCTTTTTTTTTTCTTCTTCTTCATTCCTTCCTTCTTCCCTCTCTCCCTTCTTTTCTTCCTTTTTAGATAGGGTCTCATTATGTAACCCTCGCTGGCCTGGAACTCACTATGTAGACCAGGCTGGCCTCAGATTTACAGAGACAAGAAATCCACCTGCATCTGCATGAGGCACCGACACCAGCAAAACCCAAAGTTTTACAGAGTTGAAAGAAATGAGTTAAAGCAGTGTGTGTGAGTGTGTGTATGTGTGTTTGTGTGTGGGGGTGGGGGTGGTGGCAGGTGGAGCAGGGCAGGTGACCTGCTGGTCTAGGGATTGGAAATTTCTAAATCCCTTAAAGAGGAACAGGTTTGGGGCAAGGAGAATCAGTTCTGTTAAGCAGTGAATGTGGAGGAGGCTGGGGTTACACAATGGGGGAGCAACCTGTAAATAGCCTGAGACCAGTGGGGGCCATGGATATGTTTAAGAAGTTACTTACCTGGGACTGGTACTGTAGCTCAGTCGGTAGCATCCTTGCCTAGCATGCAGGAGGTTCTAGGTTCATCCCCCAGTACCAGACAACTAGGTTGTGGTGGCACATGCCTAGAACCCCGACGTTTGGGAAGTGGAGACAGGACTAGAATTTCAAAGTCATCTTTAGCTAGGTCATCTCAAGTTCAAGGCCAGCCTGGGCTACCTGACATCCTGTCTCAAAAAAAAAAAAAAAAAAAAAAGCCCAAACAAAGGGGGGAAAGCCTAGCAGCAATCCAGCTGGAGGTAGCAGAAATGGTTGGGAGAACAACAGGGGAGTCGTTCTGGGATCAGGAAGGACTCACAAAATGGAAAGTGAGTTTGGAGCATTGGTACTCCATTCCTCATCAAAGTCCGGTGCAAACCCAGGAGCAGACGGAGAAGGGCGGGGTTTGGAGAGCACTGAGGATAACAGCCAGAGTCCCTTTGAAGGGATAGGGCTGAGGCTGGTGACCAGGATGGACTTTTCTGGCCTGAAGTGCCAAAGCATCTGAGGGGGCAGTCAGGGCTTTAGCGTGTAGCATGTGGCCCTTGACACTGGTGTGAAGTGATCATCCTGTACTCCCAACGGATGCGTTCTGCCTCTGCTGCCTGCGAGTGGGCGGTGGCCATGCTGCTCTTTGTGCTATTTGGATTCTTTGCCGTGGACTTTTCCAGCTTGCGGGGCTGCACCCTGCACTTAGAGCCCCAACTGGACTGCAGCCTCCCACAGACTCCCACTGAGTCTCCAGATGCACAGATGTCACAGATGCTCTGACTAGGCCCCGCACTATTGGCAGAGGAAGAAAGATGGGGCCAACCCAGGCTCACCCAACGATGAGCTGGAGGCTGAGGTGGACAGTTTGCCTGATGGACGCACGCAGAGCGGACTGGTGCTCACCACTTAGAGGGGCAGCATCATGGTACCCACCTGTCCCGTGACTGGAAGCACCCCAGGAATTGAGAGGCGAAGGCCAGCCAGCTGTCCCTGATCAAGGCTATTTATTAATTTTGTTGTTGTTGTTGCCGCCGGCGGAATCAGACAGATGCAGGCAGGATCACGCAAAACCAGAACCAGAATTCCTTCCGGGAGAGCAAATCCGTACAGAAGGTCGGAGGGGAAGGGAAAAGGACTTGGTGGGGAGCAGGGGCCCAGGAAGGGGAGTAGGGGTTGGGGATGACACAGAGACAGAGGGCCCTGTCCGGATCTGCTAAGCCACCCCCAACCAGCTCCCATCCCTCCCCCACCCCACCCGCAGAGATTGATCAATAAATAAAATAATAAATTAATCAATAAATAAATAGAAACTCCCTCCCCCTTTTTGCCCTAGAACCTCCCCCCATTGGGCACGGCCCCTGGAGACCCATCCCTGCAGGGCAAGGCCGAGTTTTATGTCCCCCCACCTCCCAACATACTCCTTGGGCCTTATATACAGATTCACAGTAGGGGGGCAGGGAAGGGGGGTGGAGGGGGACCCCCTCCTTCCCTGACCCCCTGGGGTCAGGGTAGAGGGGTTCCATTGGTGGCCAGGAGCTTCTTGTCCTTAGGGGGTCCTCGGCGGGGAGAGCTGCTCAGATCAGGGTCGGGGCGGCCTGGTGGGGGCTGCAGGCTTCGGGGTGGGGTACCAGCAGGCCGGGTCTGGGCTCCGTTTTTCTCATCTGTGAAGGAAGAAGTAATTTTGTATGGGCTGATAGGCTGCTGAAACCAGGTTGAGACTCCTGTCTGCTGGTCTCAGTCACCCCAAGAAACCAAAGTTGGCTGGCACGATGGTCCAGTGGGTAAAGGTGTCACCAGGCTCAATGACTTAAGTCTGATCCCTGGGACCCACAGAGGAGGAGAGAGAGAGAACTGACTCCGAGCTATCTTCTGACCTCCACATGTACACCATGGGGCTCACTCTCCCTACACAAATAAATAAATGTAGTAGTGATAACAGTCGGAGACCAAATTCATCACCTGTGAGACTTCAAGTCCCAGAGACAGCTGCCATAGGGAAGCATACCTTTTCTTATAGAAGGCCTGGAGGGTAGTAGGTGCTTTGTAGCTTCGGAAAAAACCTACCCAGCTTGTCTGAGGCCCAGGTTAGCCCATCACAAGAAATTCTCAGCTCTCAGAGGCAACCACAGGGCTGATAACTGCAGTACCCCTTTTTGATAACTAGGTAATTTTACGGGAATGGGGCTCACAGTGTTGTGAACTGTTTCAGGGTCTGAAACCCATCTGGTTCAACTGGCCCGAGGAAGGCCATACCTCGCATACATATGATTTTGTGTGTACATGGAGTTCAACGTCAGGCTGTCCTCTGATGTACAAAGATCTGCCTGTGTGGCTCCTGAGTGCTGGGATGAAGAGCATGAAGAACCGCTGCCTGGAACTTCCCTTACTTTCTAAGTGTGTGTATATGTTACAGCTCCAGTGTGGAAAAGAAACAACTTGCAGAAATGTGTTCTCCCTTCCATCACGTGGGTCCTGGGGACCTAACTCGGGGTGTCAGGCTTAGTGGCAAGCACCTTTAGAGGAGCCCTCTTGCCAGTCCCCACTTCCTGAAGCTGCCTTTGTGAGGTATTTCCTTGCAGCAACTGTCATTTAACTTAATCCTCCTGGGCACTGGCACTGAGGCCCGAATAACTTTGTTGTGAGAAATTTTCTGTGAGTTACAAGGTTTTTCAGCATCCCTGTTCCCCACCCACATGATGCCAGTAACACGTTCCTGCTCTCCATGTGAGAAGATCAAAAAAAGAGTCTCCACACGCTACCAAATAACCCCCCAGGGAGGCTGAATAATGCCCCCCCCCCATGTTCACATCGTAAAGCTGGGGACCTGTGAAAACGCTGAGATCATCTGTGTGACTCAGGATAATCCCTGTGGGTGGGGAGACTACCTGGGATTACCTGGGTAGACCCAGGTTAGTCACCCGTCCTTAAATGAACCAGTCGTGCCAGGGGCAGTACAGTGGTACTGGCTCTGGAGGATGTGGCCACAGGTGTAGGTAGGAGCCATAGGGCAAAAAAGGACAGCTCTCAGGACGACACCCTGAGGTTAGCTTGAGTGTCGCACCTCCAGGGCAGTACGATGAAAACTGTTTCAGGGGCCAACTTTGAGGTCTTTTTTTTGGGAGGGGGGTTCCAGATAAGGTTTCCTTATTTAGCCCTGGCTGTCCTTGAACTCACTCTGTAGACCAGGCTGGCCTTACAGAGATCTACCTGCCTCTGCTTCCTAAATGCTGGGGTTCTAGGTGTGCACCACTACCAGCTGGCTTGAGGTCATTTATTGTTAGCCATAAGTAGTGACTCCAAGGTCAAGATGAGCCCTGTCAAGAGTCAAGCTACTAGTGTCCTCCAGTGGCTGCTTTCCTCATTGCTGAGTTCTCTGTGTTCAATCCCTTCTATGGGGACGGGGACAGAAAGATGTCAGGCTGATTTCACAGGACTCTTGTGTATTCAGCATGCTCCTACAAACGGAGCCTCATTCACTTAGAATTCCCATCTCTGCATCTCTGGTTGCTATGGCAGACACACTTGTACTGTGCTACAGGCTAAACGTTGTGTCCCCATAATTCACACGCTGGAATCATCACCCGAAACTGTAGGGGCTTCTGGGAGGATGATTAGATTTTGAGGGTGGAGCCTTCATATATGGGATTAGTGCCATGAAATTATCAAAGGCCTCAGTGAAAGCTAGACTGATGGTGTCTGCCTAAATGCCAGCATCTGGGACAGAGGCAGAAGGGTCAGGAGTTCAAGATCATTTTTGTCTACATATGGAGCTTGAGGCCAGTCTGGGATAGATGAGACCCCATCTGAAAAAGGCAAAAAGTGAACCCTAAGGAGACGTAGAGAGAAGAGGTCATCTGTGCACGGGGAAATGGACTGTCAACAAACACCAGATCTGTGTGCTGCCTTGACCTGGGACAGTCTCTGGACAGAAGCTCCCAGGCTAGAGAGATGGCTTCCTGGCTAAGAGCCCTGGCTGCCCTTACAGAGGACCTGCATTCAATACCGAGTTTACAACCCTCTGTAATTCCACTTCCGAGGGCTCTGATGCCCTCTTCTGGACTACACACACACACACACACACACACACACACACACCAAGCATGCACACAAAAACACTCATGTACACAAAATAAATAACACTTTTTGAAAAAAATAATTAAAAAAAATTTTATCTTGCTTATTTCTGAGACAGGGTCTCATGAATATTTCTCTGGCCTCAAATTCGATACATAGCTGAGAATGACTTTGAATTTCTTTCATTTAAAAACACTTAAAAAAAGATTATTTATATGTATATGAGTGCTCTATCTGCACATAAGCCTTCATGGCAGAAAAGGGCATCAGATCCCATTATACACGTTTGTGAGCCTTCATGTGGTTGCTAAGAATTGAACTCAGGACCTCTGGAAGAGCTCTTAACCACTGAGCCATCTCTCCAGCCCTCATTTTCTTTTTTCTTTATTTTGTTTTTCAAGACAAGGTTTCTCTGGGTAGCCCTGGTGGTCTTGGAACTCCCTCTGTAGACCAAGCTGGCCTCAAACTCAGAGATCCTGCCTGCCTCTTCCTCCTGAGTGCTGGGATCAAAGGCGTGCATCACCATTGCTTGACTGATCTTGAATTTCTGATCCCCCACTCCACCTCCAAAATGCTGCCCGAGTTACAGCTGTGTGACACCACTTCTAATTACGTGGTGCGAGGACTGAGCCCGGAGCATGGTGCATGCTGGGCAAGTGCTCTATAACTGAGCCGCATCCTCCGGTCCTATTTGTTTTCTTTCAAACAGTTTTACTAAGTGGACAAAATGGCTGGAACTAGTCACCCAGAATGGCCTTGAGTTTCTGGCAACCTTCCTGCCTTGCCTGAGCTTCTTGAATGCTAGGACTACAGACATGCATCTTCATACCTGGTTTCCTGTTGCTTAAAAAGTCACCCAGATTATGTTTTTTGCTTTTCTTTTTCTCTGTTGGAGATAGGACCCAGGAACCCTTGCTAGGTAAATGGTCTACCTCTGAGCTAACCCCTGGCCAGTTTATGTTATTCTCTTATGGAAACCTGGGTGAATTACAACCCTTCCCTGAGGCCTGGCCTCCGCTCTTCCCCATGGAAGCCAGATAAGAACTATGTCCTTCAATGCCAATGACATTGTAAAGCGAGCCAATAATATATCCTATCTGTCCTTGTTTTAGTCTAAAGGTCATGCCTTGTCCCCAGTCCCAGGCACACCAGGATGGCTGGTAAATCTCCCACGGAACAGAGTACCACGGCTCTGTGGCACCATGTTCCATGGCTCCCAACATGGAGGCCACTGTCCTCTTAGGGCCTCTGGAGTGCTGAGGCATCCCTTCTCAGAGCCCAGCCTCTTGTGGGAAATCTATTCCCAACAGTGCAGGGGAGGCCTCAGCAAGACACTGACCAAAAGTCCAAGAAGTGGGTCAGTCTGGCTTCTCCAAAGTGAAGAGAAGGCCGAATTTGCATCTGGTCACCCTGGCTATGTGGTACCCACCTGCTAGGGCCTGCACAGAGTCTGTACCTGGTCACTCTGGCTGTGTGGTACCTACCTGCTAGGGCCTGCACAGAGTCTGTACCTGGTCACCCTGGCTGTGTGGTACGCACCTGCTAGGGCCTGCACAGAGGGCTGGTCGTGAGTGCTTAGTAGCTGTGCCTGGATGGTTTCTACCACTCGCTTGAACCGACGGCTGGGACCTGTGGGGCGATGGGCAAATAGGAAACACGGTCACTCAGAGCAGAGGCAGGCAAGGTCCCTCTATTAAGCAAGTCTGTCCTCCTCTAAGGGGTAACTTTGCTGACTCTGTTGGGTCTGTGTCAATAACTGGTTCCCAAATGGATCTCTGTAGTGCACCTAAGGAATACTATTACACCCTGACATCTTCATTTTAATATAACGATAGGTGCTGGTTTCTATTTAAATAGATGTTGTTGCTCCCTTAACTTTCCTTAAGGATGTGAGGGGGAAAAATGTAAGAAAAATAAGTGAGGGGCTGGAGAGACAGCTCAGCTGTTAAGAGCACTGGCTGCTCTTCCAGAGGACTTAAGTTTGATTCTTAGCACCCACATGGTGGCTCACAACTACCTGTAACTCCAGTCCCAGGAAATCTGGTACCTTCCTTGTTTTCCTTGGGTATCAGGCACACACATGATGCACAGACATACATGCAAACAAAATATTCATATACATAAAAAATTTTTAACATGAAAACTAAGCATGGTGGTGGTGCAGCACACCTTTAATCCCAGCACTCACGAGGCAGAGGCAGGCAGATCTCTGTGAGTTCGAGGCCAGCCTGGTCTACAGAGTGAGTTTCAGGACAGGCTCCAAAGCTACAGACTGATGTGGGAGTGCCCTCTGTGTGCTGTGATTACCATTAATGATTAAAGAAACTGCCTTGGCCTGTTGATAGGGCAGAACTTAGGTAGGTGGGGAAAACTAAACAGAATGCTGGGAGAAAGAAAGGCGGAGTCAGGGAGACTATAGATCCACCACTGGAGATTGATATGTTAAAACTTTGCTGGTAGGCTGCGACCTTGTGGTGATGTACTGATTAATAGAAATAAGTTATATTAAGATGTAAGAGTTAGCCAATAAAAAGCTAGAGCTAATGGGCCAAGCAGTGATTTAATTAATACAGTTTCTGTGTGATTATTTTGGTTATGGGTGGCCGGGACGAACAAGCGACTCCTCCAACAACAGACAAACTCCATCTCGAAAACCAAATTAAAAAAAGAAAGAAAGGGGCTGGAGAGATGGCTCAGCGGTTAAGAGCATTGCCTGCTCTTCCAAAGGTCCTGAGTTCAATTCCCAGCAACCACATGGTGGCTAACAACCATCTGGAATGAGGTCTGGTGTCCCCTTCTGGCCTTCAGGCATTCACGCAAACACAATATTGTATACATAATAAATAAATAATTTAAAAAAAAAAGAAAGAAAAGAAAAAGAAAAAGAAAGGAAGAAAATGTGTGAGAGAGAAAAAAAAAAAAACAACCAACAACTGTGGACTGGCAAGATGGTGCAGTGGGTAAAGACACTTGCAGCAAAGCCTGACAACCCGAGTTCACCTCTGGGTCCACATGGCAGCAGAGAACTGATGCTCACAAACTGACCTTTGACCTCCATGTGACAGCTGTGTCACACACACTCAATGCAGTCTGCTTTACAAGCTCTCAGAGCAAACTCATCCCCTTGCCATAACATATTAAAACTGGTGAAGAAGAAAGCAGATAGAGGAATACGCCTATGTATGTACTTCTAACATTAAGACCCAGGAACCAAGAATTAGAAGCAAGACATTCCTGTGGTTTTTCTTCTGTCAGGCCAACTCTTGATTGGTCATTGCTGCCTGGAGTTAAAATTCCAAGGCTACACTTGAGCTCAGGAAGAACTCCGTGGGTAGACTGGTGATGTCTGGTCGGGGTAGCACACTTATATTTGAGGCTAGCACGCTCACACTTCTAATAGAAGATGAGAAGGTAGCACAAACTACTCCATAGATTTCTCTCTTTGACAAATGAGGGATTACTGATATCCATAAAATAATCTCACTAGACCCACCCATGGAAAGATTGGGAACGGAAAGCCTGGGAGGGAGGGGCTCACAGAATCAGAATTCTGTGCTGAGTTCCTGTTCTCGCTGCCCTCCTGTGCTGAAAATTCTATTTAGAGATCTCGAATACCCCAAGGCTGGTCAGGAGAGACGCACCAGAGATGAGAGTAAAGGTGACGGAGTAGATGCCACCTCCACTACTGCCATCTCTTCGGGGTGAGGGCTCTGGACCCTCAGAGGAGCTGATGTCCACCTGGAAGCGGACAGGCTTCTGGAAGACGGAGGGGCCACCGCTGGCCTTGTATTCGGCCCTGAAGCTGGTCTGTGACAGCACACTGTGACTCAGGCTGGGGATCTAGAAGGTGAGGACATGAGAATGGGATGAGTCTAAGGGACAGACAACCATCCTACACCTGGCTCTGGACGAGGAACAAGTCTCATCAGCCACTGGTGCCTGTAGTTCTTCTGCCCTACATTCGGAAGAACGAATCCAAATTCATGTGGTCTCCGCTATCTTTGGGATAGATAGAATCACATGAAATACACTTTTCCCTTCCTCCACAAGTCACATGTCTTGGCAATCGCAAAACCTATCAGCCCTACAGCAAAGGGCTATGGGACTGGGACTAAGTAGGAAGCGTTAAGGTCCACTGAGAATGGTCGTTACCACCCTCAGATTTTGTGGCAAGGCATGGCAACTCACTCACCTTCCACTGGTACTCAGGATTCTGTTATTTAGGGTCTTATTTTAGCACTTTAGGTTTTGGCTTCTATAGTCTGTTCCTGCCTCCCTGTCCAATACTGACCAAGTCCAACTCTTGCTGGAAAACTACAAATTCCATGAGTCTCAGAAGGAAGACAGGGGTAGAGCGGCAGGGAGTGTACCCTTGTGGTCAATGGGTGTGCAGGGGCTCTCACCGACAGAAAGGCATGAACAATGTCTGCTTTGATGCTGCTGAGAGGTTTGTCCTTTAGCACGAGGAATATTTGTTCTTCTTTGTCCAAGGAGATGAAGTTCCCGAACCAGGAACGTTTTGCCAGCCTGGGTGAAAGGGGATAGAAGCAGGAGGCTCAGGAAGACACTAAGAGATAAATCCCCTCCGTTCCCATTCGGCTCCTTCCCTTGTCGAACTCACTCGGGAGAGGATTCTGGGGTCAAACTGGACATCTCCTCAGCAGTGGGGACTGGTCAGGAAGGAGAGAGAAAGTAGTCAACACATTTTATTATTTATCATCCAGGGCCCTGTAGGTGCAGTCACATCTCAAATGGCTAACCTTAACCCAGAAGTCTGACCTGTCCCCTTGAGGAAAGGCAGTGGTTAGGCCAAGCCTATCAGGGTGGGACTCAAGCCCCCTGGACAGAATACATCATACAGGGCCTGTCCCCATCTCCTCCCCGAAACCCCCTCTTTGCTCCAAACCTTATCATCTCTCCATTTGTCTTGGGACTTAGGAAGATGGCTCTTTTCTACTTGAAGACCCCCCCCCCCCCATGGAAATGGCTCAAAGGACATTTAGCTCCTCCTTCTCACATTAGAATTCAGAAGTTGGCAACCTCCAGTCTTGCATCTGCTGAAACCCCTACCCTGCATCTTGCGCCGGTGGAAGCGAGGGGAGCCCAGGAAACTGTTGCGGATGGAGTTGAGACGACTTCTCCAGGCAGCTCCCCCAACGCCACCGCCTGGGCTGGGAGGTGGTGTCGTTCCCGGGGTCCCAGTAGGGCTGGCTCTAGGCGTGTGCAGAGGTGAGTGCAAGGGGGTTCCGCCGGAGGAGCGCGGAGAGCCTGGTGGTCCGGGCAAGGGTGTGGAACGGGCACTGGGGGGCGGTGGCTGCTCGCCAGCGCCCCCGCCTCTGGGGCCCCGAGAAGGCAGCGTCTGTGTTTTGGAAGTTGGGGAGCCACCGCCTCTAGCCTCATCTCCAGCGCCTGGCTCCGGCGAGAAGGAAAAGACCGGACTCTGTGGAAAAACAGGATCTGGTAAGAGTTTGGACTACAATTTCCAGGATGCTTTGGAAGCACTACTTGCTCAGACTCGCTGGGAAGGGATGCGAGGCATGCTGGGAATTGTAGTCCAGTCAGCCTCGCCTACACTCAGTATTTGAGACACTGGCACTGTTTCTAATCACCATACTAAGACTGCAACCCCAACTTAAGCAGAGACTGGCACACTGATTGTGCTCAAAGAACTTATGATAAGTGATTAAACCCTTCAGATATACTACAAATCCAAACCTAAGACACAGAAATGGGGTCTTTGACACTTCTGGGGGTAAGAATGCCTCATGAAACTGTTTTCTGTTCAATCTTTTCTGACTTCTCCGTATCTGTCTCCATTCACCTGAGGGTCTAGCCTTACCCTTGGGCTGCTCAGAGGGCTGGAGGATAGACCAGTGGAGGCTCCACTGACGCTGCGGGATCTGTTTACAGGATTAAAAAAGCAAATCTGAGAGAGTTTTAAAGGGTTCAGATAGTCTTTCATTTCCATATCCTCCCAGATGAGGGAATGAGGACCAAGCAGGTCCTCATTTGTCCTGGGCATGAGAACACTTGAGGTTGAGCAGGGTCTAGAATGTCTGCTCCCTTTATTTTCTGGGGCTGAAGATGCTTCCAGAGGGGATAGGCTCTCACCTCTGACTGTGCTGGGCCATCTCCAAGGCCCGTCTGGTAGGCACTGGGGAACCACCACTCCCAGCATCTGTGATGCTCAGGACTTCCATGGACTTCCGCTCCGGCCTCCGCTTCCCATGTCTGCTCAGCATGGGAGAATCCACACGCTTCCGAGGTGGGTCTGAAGGGAGAGAGCATCAAACCCCTTAGTAGATAAATTTGCTCAGCTGTACACACTACATATACACTGCCTTGTAAACTGATGGGGAGCTGGGCGGTGGTGGTGCACGCCTTTAATCCCAGCACTTGGGAGGCAGAGGCAGGTGGATGGATCTCTTGGTCTACAGAGTGAGCTCCAGGACAGATCCCAAAGCTACACAGAGAAACCCTGTCTTGAAAAACAAAACAAACAAAACAAATAAACAACAACAACAAAAGCAAACACATGGATAAACTGAGGCCCAGAGCAAAGCAAGGTTCTCAAAAATATCTAGGTGTCTAAACATAAACTCCCAGGGCCTATAGCATCCTCCTCCCTTGGGAATCCTGGGATCTGAATGCCCAATCTGCCTTCTCACCAACATCATTCCGTGGAGGCAGGTCCTGGTCTTCGCAGCTCGGATATCGCTCTTTCCGATCCAAAAGCAAGTAATAGATCATCTTTTCTTGGTTTTCTCTGAGACAGGAAAGAGGGAGGCGGTTAAGGAAGGACTGAGGTCAGAAATCAGTGCTCAGGGCTGGAGATGAACGAAGGTGCTGCTACTAAAGTCTGATTGGCCTGAGTTGGCTCCCTGGGACCCACGTGGTGGAAAGAAAGAACTGAGCTCCTGCCAGTTATCCTCTGCTCTTCACAAACGTGCCGGGCACCACCCCCCTCCCATATGTAAATAAATGTAATGGGAAAGAAATACATGTAAAATTAGGGAATTTGGGTCCGGTGGTTCCTTGAGCTCAGGCAACCTAGTAGATCTGTCCCCAGATCCAAGGGTTCAAGTCTAGACCCCACCCCCCCACCACAATCCTTCAAGTCCAAGGCCTCCTCTCTCAGACCCAGGTGTTCAGGTCCTATTTCTCTTCTCTGATCCAGAATGCCATTTTCTTACAGCTCAGCATAGTTGTCTTCCTATGGTCAATGCACATCACAAGAGTAACAGTAGCTAACCCTGGGGCACTTACTAAGTACATATTAAGTTCTACATAACGCAGACATCGTCCATGCCTGCATTCCTCTCCAGGTCACAACTGTTCCTAAGCACACACCAGCTCTAAGTCTTGCCTCTAGTCTGTCGGTCCCCTGAGTCTGAACATGGTACACCCCCTGCAGGCAGTATAGAGAACTGCCACAACCCACTCAAAGGGTGAAGTGGGGTGCCCGTGAAAGGAGCTTGGGAGCTTACTCCTCGCTTCGCAGTTCTCGGTGCAGCCGCTCGCGGTCTCTGAAGCATCCTAGAGAAGCCATGCTCTCCAGAACGTCAGGGTCCAGCTCTCCATTGGAAGGCAGGCTCCGCATGGCTACCCTGCGGCCTGGGGCTGGCTCCAGGCAAGGGTCTGGTTCATGTTTCCCGCCCCTGGAAAGGTACAGAAACACTTTGTAGAAACCAGCATTTGCAATAGAACCTTTATCATCCTAGGCTTAGGTCTCATGCCCAGGCTACTCCTCCCAGGACCTGGATCACCAGCTTGGCTTCCTTGGACCCAGGAAATCAAGATTTAGCTCTCCTCACCAGAAGTTCAGACCCCAGTCTTCCTCCTTCAGACCCAGAGGGTCCAGACCCTAGTTCTCTCTCTGACCCTGAGGACCCCGAGCTCCCCCACCCCACTCCACCCTCCCCCTGATCCCATCCTCTTCAGCTTTGTCCTCTTCTGCCAGGACTCAAAAGTCTGAGACTTAGTTACTCCCATCCTGCTCCACCCATCAGGAACAGGGCATCCCACTGTCCACCTCTGTTCTGGCCCCAATGCCCTACCTCCCTTGGGTACCCAACTTCAATTCCCTCTTACTCACAGGTACCAGGGATGTTTCTGAATTTGCTCCAGCTGTGAAGGGGTGGGTCACAGAGAAGCAGAAATTAGGTCGTGTATACACAGAAGGTGAGCAATTAAAGAAAATTGATTAGAGCTGACTCTGGGGGGTCCCTGACCTCCCTAACCAGAGGCAGGATGACATATCATGATTTCCTCTGGTTGTAGTAAAGTGTATTGTATCGTGCGCCTACAGACTGACCATTATTAGACCCTGGGTGGCAGTTTTCCGCATGCATAGTGCCCGCCTTTCCAACCCCTGCTAATCCGAATAAGCCATCCTGAAGGCCCGGAACTCCCTGGTTCAACCTTGGACCGCTTTCTCTCTAGTTTGTAAGTTTGGCTGGACCTTGGTCTTGTAGCTTAAGTATTGAACTCAACCATCTACGAATTTACAGGCGTGCTCCAGAAACTGGTCCCATGACTCCCTTGGTAGTTCTGTCACCTCACGCACATTCCTCTTCTGCTAGTCCCTACAACTCACACTGAGCCTTTTTTCTGGCTCCACTTCGATCATCCCCCTCAGGAGGCTCTGGCAGTCCGGAGGGATGAAGTGCGGCATGTGGAAGACCCCGCGTTTCACCTTCTCTAGCAGCTGGCGCAGGTTGTCGTCATCGAAGGGCAGTGCCCCCTGTGCAAGACATTATCAAGACCCCTTAGGTCAGTGGTTCTCAACCTATGGGTCACGAATCCTTTGTGGGGGGAAATCAAACAATTCTTTCACAGGGGTTACCTAAGACCTTCGGAAAACACATAGCAAAATTATAGTTATGAAGTAGCAATGTAAAAATTTTATGGTTGGGGGTCACCGTAACACGAGAAGCTGCATTTAAGGGTCGCAGCATTAGGAAGCTTGAGAACCACTGCCTTAGGAGGAGCTTAAGATCGGCCAGGTGAGGTTCCAAGCACTAACGATGCATTCATATATCTCACTGTCACCATGGACACAAGAGGCCCCCGGGGAGGACACTCTTAATAGCCTCGCCTACAAAGCTGGAGATGTAGTTCAGTTGGTGGAATGCTTGCCTAACATTCAAGAAGTCCTGGGTTCGATTCCCAGCACCAATGTAGTTGCATATGCCTACAATCCCAGAATTTGGGAGGTAGTGGTCAGCTACATCGTGAATTCGGGGGAAGTTTGGGTGACATAACACATGGCCACAAACAAAAACCACACACACACACAAAAACCAGAAACAAAACAAAAACGTACCTCAAAACCAAAATAATTCTCACTTGAAAAAAAAAAACTTTATTTAGGTATATCTGTGTGTGTGCCACGTGTATACAGGTGCTTTGGAAGCCAGATCCCTTGGAGCTGGAGCTACACACAGTTGTGAGCTGCCTGATGTGGGTGTGGGGAATAGAACTCATGTCCTCTGGAAGAGCAGTAAGTGCTCTTAGCCACTAAACCACCTCTCCAGCCCATAATTCTCACTTTTGATTGGGAAATTAAGACACAAGAAGCTCGGCAATTTGGCAAAGGCTGTCCAGTGTGTAATATGTAAGTGACGTTGAGATTTGCAAGGGGGAAGTGTGTCTCTAAAACACTGTTGCGAGCCTGAGGCCAGCCTGGGCTACATAGTGAGACTCTGACTCAAACAAATGAACAAACAAAACAACAAAAGACAGGTGGAAGAGCTGGGCAGTGGTGGCACACACCTTTAATCCCAGCACTTGGGAGGTAGAGGCAGGCGGATGTCTGTTCGAGGTCAGTCTAGTCTACAGAGTGAGTTCCAAAACAGTCAGGACTATAGAGAAACCCTGTCTCAAAAAAACAAACACACACAAAGAAACAAAACAAAAAACCCCTAAAATAACCATCCAACCAAACAACCCAAAGAACAGGTAGAACATTTGGAGATACAGTTCAGTAGTGTTTGCCTGTCGAATACCAGTCCCTGGTTCAATCCCAGTACTGTGGGAAGTCCCACCACGCTTATCACATTGTATTTGCCAGGCGCGGTGATGCATGCTGGTGATGCCAGCTCTCAAGAGGCTAAGGCAGGAGGACTGATGCAAGTTTGAGGCCAGCCTGGACTACATAAAGAGTTTTATTCCAGTGTGGGTTATATAGCAACACCAAATCTGAGAGTAAAGCAGGAGATTTTCGGGTGTGGTGGCTCAGCAGAAAGGAATAATAAATAAATAGGTACCAATAAAACAAATGAGAGGGTTGGTTGTGGTGTAATTTTAGTATTCGGGTGGCATAGGCAGCTGGATCTCTGAGGGTTCAAGGCCAGCCTAGTCTACGTAGTGAATTCTAGGCCAGCCAGGGTTACCAGTGAGACCCTGTCTCAAACTAACTAACTAACTAACTAACTAACTAACTAACTAACTAAAAACAACTAAAGAGGGCTTGGTGTGGGGGTGTACACTTTTAATCCCAGATTTTGGCAGATTTAGGCAAGCAGTCTCTGTGGTTCGAGGCCAGCATGGTCTACATAGAAAGACCCTGTTAGAAACAAACACCACCACAAAACAAACGAAGGAAGCAGGGAAAAATAAAATGGCTGGGAGTGTGGCTCGGCTGCAGTAGCGTGTTTGTCGAGCGAGCACAAGCTGTGCATGAGCCCAGGCACTGTCTCTGCAGGGACACAGAGTTGACTCCTGTAACCCTGCACCCAGAGGAGGTAGGAGCATGCACGTTCAAGGTCGTCTTCAGTTACATAATGGGGTCAAGGCCAGCCTGGGATATATGAGAACCTGTCTCAAACAGGGCCATGAAATGACTCATTGGGTAAAGGCATGTGCTTCCAAGCCTATGCAGCAGGGTTTGATCCCTAGAACTCACACGGTGAAGGAAAGAACTGCCTCCCGCTAGTTGTCCTCTGACCTCGTGCATGCCTTGGATACACGGACACACACACACACACACACACACACACACACACACACACATACAATACATAAACGTTTAAAAATAGCAAAAATAAGAGAATAAAAAGAGAAACAAAGAGAAAAAAATCCAGGCTGACTGGGGCTAAATGGGATGATGTGATCACAAGGATTGGGGACAGAATAAGGGAGTCTGGTTTGACCTAAGGAGTTGGAGGAGGGCTCTTGGGAGAGGTGATGTTGTGTCTCAGAGTTTTTCCAAGTGTCTTAAATGGTTGTCCCTTGTATCTCAGGAGCATGGACAGAAAGGAAGATGGGGAGAGACCACCTCACTGCTGGTCTTGGAGTCCAAAAGCCCACCTTTGGCTCTGTCTGGGGCCTGATGTGTCGACAGTGAGCCTCAGCTTCTCTCGTCTCTATGGAAGGACTATAAGGATCTTATGGGGACTGTCACAGCACAGCTGCTCCTCGTTACTCTCGGGAGTTCATTGTATATAATCATTATGAACAGTGAGTTAGCGAGGACTGGAATCGTGATCTGTTACTTCTGGAGAGCCAGCTAGGTTCCTTCTACCCACTGCTGCACCCCCTTTGATCAAGGTCAACTGGTAGCAACTCTAAATTGTTTTTTAACATGCTTTTTGTTGCTTGTCTGGATACAGAACTGGATCTTGCCTTTAATGGACATCTTCAGGATTGCTGGTACTGTAATTATTCACGCTGGGCCCATAAGGAGACTGAGGCTTACAGGAAGAGAGTGGCATACTTGGCCAAGATTTGAATTCTGTCATCTCCCCATTTGATGACATAAGACCGAGAGATGGGTCTGGAGGTCTAGCCCAGTTGTTGTAGAGAGTTTGCCCAGCATACACAATCCCTGTGTTCAACTGCCAGCACCGTATCCCCACTATTAGTATTCAGGCATTTGTACTGGCCTGCCCTTGGGGTCCTGACAGGATAGGTCCGCAGCTGCAGCCAGTGTGAGCGCCCCCGGTGCACATTCACTATGTCCCCTTATAAAAGGTGAGCTTTGTCCACCTCCCATCTCTTTCTCTCTCGTCATTTTCTCTTCTGTCACTCTCTGCCCCTTCTTTCTCCTCTTCCAGTTAACCTCCCATGTGAGCCCTGTGGTATGACTCTCTTCCTGCTGGGTTTTAAATAATAACACCCATGACACGGGCGGTGGGAGGAGGCACAGGAGTTCAAGGGAAGCTACACAGTGAGTTTGGGGTCAGCCTGGGTTACATGAAACCGTCTCAAAACACCTAAAAAATAGGTCTGGAGGGACGGCTTAGCAGTTAAGAATACTTGCTGCTCTTTCAGAGGACCTAGGTTTGGTTCCCAGGATCAACATGGTGTTTCAAAATTGTCCATAATTCCAGCTCCAGAGGATTTAGACTGCTTTTCTGGCATCCGCAGGCATCAGGCAAGCACAAAGTTCACAGACATACATGCAGGCAACACACTCATATACATAAAATAAAAATAAATAAATCTTAGTCTGGCAATAGTGGCCTGTAATGCCAGCACTCAGGATGCAGAGGCAGGTGGATCTCTGAGTCTGAGGCCAGCCTGATCTATAGAGCAAGTTCTAGGACAGCCAGGCCTACACAGAGAAACCCTATCTTAAAAAAAAAAAAAAGAAAGAAAGAAGAAAGTCTTAATAACAAACAAACAGCACACTCAGGGTGCTAGAAAGAGGGCTCAGTGGTTAAGAGTACTTCCAGAGTACCTAAGTTCAGTTCCCAATGCCCACACTAAAAGGCGTAGAGCCACCTTTAATTCCAGCTCCAGAGGTTCTCATACTCTTTTTGTTTCCATAGACAACATGTACACACAGACACACATAAATAAAAAAATAAATCTAAAAACAACTACGCTCAGAAGAAAGCCTGCTTTGAGATACTTATTAATTCATGCTACATTAGTAGGAGGGTCACGACAGGCCAACTCTGGGTCTGCAAAGATGAGTCAACAAATATACAAAGATGAAAGCCACTGATATGGGTCCCAAACTCAAGGAGCTTATGACAGGCAAGGAAAGGAGATGGGGCTTGAGAAATTATGCAACAAAATGCATACTGACAACCCTGACCACGGCCGAGAAGAGGAGCGAAGAGGAGCGCTTACCACAAGGTCTGACCTGGGGATGGGGGTGAGGGAGGGCAAAGAGCGAGGCTCTGGGAAGTTTCTGGGAGAAATGGTCATGCGGCTGAGGATATTCACTAGGTAAAACACAGGACTAGTAAGGATGGAGGAATCTTCTAGGCCTAGCATGCAAAACCCTGGGTTCAATCCTTAACACCACAGGTATGGTGGTAGATGCCTGTGATCCAAGCATTTGGGAGGTGGAGGGTGGAGAACCAGGAGTTCAAAGCCATCCTTGTCTATATATGAGTTCAAGGCTAGCCTGGAAGACAGGAGACACCGCCTGTCTCTCTATGTCAGCAGTTCTTAACCTGTGAGACACGACCCTTTCTGAGGGGGAGGAGAGTTGAAGGACCCTTTCACAGAGGCAGCCTAAGACCATTGGAAATCACAGATATTTACATTATGATTCATAACAGTAGCAAAATTAGTTATGAAGTAGTGACAAAAATAATTTTATTGCTGGGTGGTGGTGGTGCACACCTTTAATACCAGCACTCGAGAGGCAGAGACAGACAGAGCTCTGTGAGTTTGAGGCCAGCCTGGTCTACAAAGTGAGTTCCAGGACAGGCGCCAAAGCTACAGAAAAACCCTGTCTCAAAAAAAAATTATGGTTGGTGGGGGTGGGGTCACCACAACATGAGAAGCTATATTAAAGGGCTGCAACATTAGTAATGTTGAGGACCAGTGCTCTATATATACATCCACACACATACACACATACATTTAGACTCATGGGTTCATCCACAACATACATATATTTGAGATATTTTGTTTGTATTTTAACAAATAAAGCTTGCCTGAAGATCAGAGGGCAGAGCTAATACTAGAGAGGCCAGGCAGTGGTGGCACACACCTTTAATCTCAGGACTTGGGGGACAGATGGATCTCTGTCAGTTCAAGGCCACCCTGGGCTATGTGAAATTGACCCAGTCTAAAAGAGAAACACAGCTCAAGCAAAGGTGATCCCAGCACTTGGGATCACATGCCTTTTATTCCAGCACTAGGGAGGTGGAGACAGGAATGATATGGCTGGGCGGAGAGAGGAAGATAAGGCGGGAGGAAACAGGAGTTAGTGCAGTCTGAGGACAGGATCGCCCCTTTGGTCTGAGCATTGGGAGAGGTAAGAGCTCTAGTGGCTGGCTGCTCTGCTTGATAGCTGACTCTAAGTTTTTATCATTAAGCCCGATTAAAATTCATGCTACTATCACCCCCTACACACACACATATTTGGTAGATGGCACCTATATTTTCCAGATCCCTCTCACAAAAACCTACATATGTCAAGAGACATCACACACACTCACATAGATATATACCCATACAGCCACACATGCTTACAAACATTTGAGAGATCACATGGACACACACATGCTCTCACTCCTTTGGAGGTGACGCTAGAGGTGAGGATGCATGAAAGGTTCTATGCTCCACTGGGTGACACTATTCCAGATATACGGTGGTAGCAGCGAAAGGCGCCTTACCACAAGCAGGGCAAACAGGATGACTCCACAGCTCCACATGTCTGCCCGGCGGCCATCATACTTTTCTCCCTGGAAGGCAAAAGGTATCATTTCAACTGCATCTCTGTTGCCACTCTGTCCCGTTCCCTTAACCTCCCCTCGCCCCTCACTCACCTTGATCACCTCTGGACATGCGTAATGGGGAGACCTGAAGGAAGAGAAGGAAAAAGAGACAGTGGTGTGAGGGTGTGAGCTCTGGCCAGCTTCTTATCCTTCCCAGGAACTCTGAGACTCACCCGCAGCTGGTCTCCAGCAGGCTGTCCCCCACCTGCAGGGATGCCATGCCAAAGTCTGCTATCCGGATATTGTTTTTCTCATCCAGCAGCAGGTTCTCTGGCTTCAGGTCTCTGTGACTAAGACAAACAGGCCAAGTTCAGCTTTGGCTGCCCCCAGAGAAGCCCATCTTCACTTACTCACCACCTCTTAGAGTGAGATACTTCCAAGATTTTTTAAAGACAAGGTGTCTTGTAGCCCAGGATAGCCCTCACGGTGATTATATAGTCCAGGACAGCCTTGAAATCCTGCCTGGTCTCCTTCCTCTATCTCCCCTGTTCTGGAATTACAAATATATGCCCTCAAGCCTGACTTTGTGTGTATGTGTATGTGTGATAGGGTCATGCCATAATGTCTTGATATGTGGCCTAAGTAGACCTCCAATTTGAATCAATCCTTCTGCCTCACTCTCTCAGATACTGGGATCATAGGCATATATCACTTATGCCTGATTCTTCATGCCTTTCTGTGTGATGGCGTGTACATACGTATGTGTATGCACATGGAAGCAAGAAGTTGGTATCTAGGGTCCTCCTCAATGGCTCTCCACTGTGCATTTTGAGACAGGGTCTCATTATATCTGAGTTCATCAATATGGCTAGACTAGTTGCCCAGCTAATGCCAGGGAGCTTTCTGTTTTTGCCTCTTAAGCACTGGGCTTGCACTGCTGCAAGTTCTTGTACCTACTGAGCTATCTCGACAGTCCCACGAGTATTTCGCCTGCATGCATGTGTTGACACCATGTGAATGTCTGGTGCCTAACAGTGAATGTTGGATCCCCTGGAACCAGAGCTGTAGATGATTGTGAGCTACCATGTAGTGTGGGGAATTGGAACAAGGTCTTCTCGAAGAGCAGTCAGTGTTCATAACCACCGAGCCATTCCACAGTCCCAATTAAATAAATTTTTATTTATTAAATTTTTATTTATTAAATATTTAAAATTATTTATTGAGGCAGGGTCTCACTATGTTGCCCTGAAACTCACAGAGATTTACCTGTCTCTACCTCCAGAGGTATGTACCACCACCCCACGTGGCTTCTAGAGATCAAACTCAGGTCGTCAGACTTGACAGCCAGGACCATCACCTGCTGAACTATCTCACTGGCCAATTTTTATATTTCTAATAATCAGAAGCCACATGAACGGAGAACCCAAAAGTTCTCTTCTGATCTCGACATGTGGGACAAGTCACTTGACCCTCCCACAAACAAAAAGGAATAAATGTTTTTTAAAAAAGAGAAATATAAAAATATAGCTAAGGTGCTGGAGAGATGGCTGAGAGGTTAAGAGCACTGCCTGCTCTTCCAGAGGTCCTGAGTTCAGTTCCCAGCAACCAATGGTGGCTCTCAACCATCTGTAATGAGGTCTGGTGTTCTCTTTTGGTCTGCAAGCATACATGGAGGCAAAGTACTATATATTAATAAATTATAAATAAATCATATATACACATACATATATGCTAGGCAGTGGTGGCTCACACCTTTAATCCCAACACTTGGGAGGCAGAGCAGGCGGATCTCTGAGTTTCAGACCGGACTGGTCTACAGTGCGACTTCCAGGACAGTCAGGGCTACAGAGAGAAATCCTGTCTTAGAAAAAAAAATACAGTGAAGTATGGTGTGCCATGTTTATAACCGTAGCACTCTGGAGGCCAAGACAGGAGGATTGATATGAGTTTCAGGCCAATCTGGGCTACACCAAGAGACTCGGTCTTCCTTAATACCCCAATAAATATAAAAATAAAAAGAGTTCCATATCAAGTAGTTGTATTTATTGTTTTTATTTTCAAAACAGGGTTTTTCTTTGTAGTCCTGGTGGTCTTGGAACTCACTCTGTAGTCCAGGGTGGCTTGAACTCACAGATCTACTAGTCTCCCAAGTGCTGTGATTAAAGGCATGTACCACCATGCCCAGCTATTATTGTTGTTATTATTATCATTATTTGTGGGCATATCAAATAATTTTTTAATTTTTAATTTTTTTATGACAGGGTCTCTTTATGCAGTTCTGGCTGTCCTGGAACTCACAGAGATCCACCTGCCTCTGCCTCCTGAGTGCGGGACTAAAAGCATATATCACCAGCATAGGCTTCATGTAAAAAAAAAAAACCTTGCCCACCCAAAGCAGGCAATTGGTTCCTTTACTCCTGGACCAAACTCAAGATTTAAGGTCAAATGTGGAGGGGGGGGGGGAGCTGTAGAATTCTGCAGTTTCTATTTGAAGCAGTCAGTAAGTGGGTCAGACACAATACGCTGAATAGTGCCCCCTACAGGCTATAGTCTTCATTGCCAGGACTTCGTACCCTGGCTGCTCAAAAAAGTGTTGTACTTAATTTTAATAACTAGCATTTAGTTGCCTCTTAAAAAGATTTAACGTGGGGGGCTGGAGAGATGGCTCAGAGGTTAAGAGCACGGACTGCTCTTCCAGAGGTCCTGAGTTCAATTCCCAGCAACCGCATGATGGCTCACAGCCATCTGTAATGAGATTTGGTGCCCTCTTCTGGCCAGCAGGCATACATGCAGACAGAACACTGTATACATAATAAATAAATCTTAAAAAAAAAAAAAGATTTAAAGTGTGTGTGTGTGTGCGCGCGCGCGCGCGCGAGCGCGCGCACATGTGATTGCAAGTGTCTGGTGGAGCCAGAGGCATCCCATCTTTAAAGGCAGTTGTGAGACTTTAGATATGGGTAGTAGGACTTGAACTTGGATCCCGTGTAAGAACATTACATGTTCTAACCACTGAGTAATCTTTTTAGCCACACACCTCCACTCTGTCTGTAAAAACGAGATTTGAGAGGGCTGGAGAGATGGCTCAGAGGTTAAGAGCACTGCCTGCTCTTCCAGAGGTCCTGAGTTCAATTCCCAGGAACCACATGGTGGCTCACAGCCATCTATAATGAGATCTGGTGACATATGTGCAGACAGAACACTGTATACATAATAAATAAATAAATCTTTAAAAAAAAAAAAGCCCAAGATTTGAGCTTGTGGTGGTGTCGCACGCCTTTAATCCCAGCACTCGGGAGGCAGAGGCAGGAGGATCTCTGTGAGTTTGAGACTAGCCTGGTCTACAAGAGCTAGTTCCAGGACAGGCTCCAAAGCTACAGAGAAATCATGTCTCAAGAAAAAAAAAAAAAAAAAAAAAAAAAAAAAGATGTGTGTGTGTATGTGTTTTGAGACAGGGTTTCTCTGTATAACAGTCCTGTCCAGGCTGTTGTGGAACTCACTTTGTAGACCTAGTTGGCCTCAAACTCACAGAAATCCCCGTCTCTGCCTCCCAAGTGTTGGGATTGAAGGCATGTGCCACCATTCCTGTGAAAAGAGGGTTTTTCTTTTTTTTTTCTTTCTGTTTTTCTTCGAGATGGGTTTTTCTGTAGCTTTGGAGCCTGACATGGAACTCACTTTGTAGACCAGACTGGCTTCAAACTCACTGAGACCACCTCTTTCTACCTCCCAAGTGCTGAGATTAAAGGCGTGCACCACCATGGCCTGGCTAAAGCAGGGTTTTTCTATGCAGCCCTCGGTGGCATAAAATTCTTTATATAGCCCAGGCTGGCTTTGAACCCTCAATGATGCTCCTGTCTCTGTCTCCTGAGGGCTAGGATTACAGGTATGCACTCCTCACACTAAATGCTGCATGCACCATGTCTTGTCTAGCCTGAAGTCATTGAGGAGTCTCTTTGCAGGGATATTCATATGTCAAAAACACAAGCTGCAATTCTTACCTCATATCAAATACTACTATTAACTTGAAAGGGACCCCAGGATTAAATGCAAGAGATAACGCTTTACAACATCTAGAAGAAACCATAGGATCCACTCTTAGTGACCTTGAGTTGGCGTTAAATAGGACAGAAGTGCTGGCAAGATGGTTCATGGGTAAAGGCATTTGCCTCCATGCCTGATGACCTGTTTGATTCCCTAGGATCCACAAAGTAGAGAGAACAACCTCTTGAAAGTTGTCCTCTGACCTCCGTGTACACATGTGTGTAAACACTTTCCCACACACACCAGTAAAAAATATAATGCAAAAAAAAAACAAATACAGAAATGCATGTGGTGGTGCACACCTGTGATCTTAGTGTGCAGGAGGTGGAGACAGGAGGATTGCAATGAGTTTGAGGGCAGGTTAGTCTACATACAGAGGGGCTATAAGAAGCCTGGTTTCTTTCTCACACATACAAAGAAAAAAAAAAAAAAAAAAAAGGAAGGAAGGAAGAAAGGGAGGGAGGGAGGGAGGGAGAAAGAAGCTGGGGATAAATGGAAAACGGTAGTGCTTGCTTAGCACACACAAGCCCCAAACCACACACACACGCCCCAAACCACACACACACACACACACACACACACACACAAAACAATTTTTTAAAAAGTTNAGGGAGGGAGGGAGGGAGGGAGAAAGAAGCTGGGGATATATGGTAAACGGTAGTGCTTGCTTAGCACACACAAGCCCCAAACCACACACACACGCCCCAAACCACACACACACACACACACACACACACACACAAAACAATTTTTTAAAAAGTTGTAAAATTACATAGCAACCATACACAAGACTGAAAGTGTATTTAAAACTATGAAACTGTACACTTTTTTAAAGGGTAAAGTAATACGGTCTGAGTTACAATACCAGGAATTTAAAAAAGGTTAGGGTTAAGGGCTAACCACACTGGTTTCTGCTCAGCCCTCCATGCGGCTGCAGGAACCTGCCTCCTGGGCCACCCTCAGCCATCTCCCCCTGCAGCTGTCCCCTCACCAGATGGAGTAGCTATGGCAGAAGTCCAGCGCTGACACGATCTGGCGGAAGAACTTCCGAGCCTCCTTGGGCGTCAGTCTACCTTTTTTTACCAGGTAGTCAAACAGCTCACCGCCAGAAACATGCTCCAGAACCAGGTATCTGAAAGACATAGACGGGGCAGAGGGCTGGAAGGGGCATGTGAAGGACCAAGGCCTGGTCTCCCTTTACCGAAGACGGTGAAGCCCCAATTTACCACCAGTAACTGCAAAGAAGAAACGTCAACTACTATGAGCTCCTGGGAAACAGACTCCAATTGCCACAAGCCCTAGGAGAAGTGATTCCAATACCCACACGTCTCTAGGAAACCAGACTCAATTCCCACTAGTCCCGGGTAGCATAGAGTCACAAGGAAACTGTTGGTTGTTTTTGGAGATAAAGCAACTCCATTGGCGCCTCAGGTCAGAAATCATAATTCCCATGGAACTCTGGGAAATAAAGACCCTAGTCCCATTAGCACATTCCCCAACCCCCTGGCTAATCCTCTAATTGTCACAAGTCTGTGACTTGAAAAAAAACCAAAGTGCTCCTTCATTCGTGGGCAGTAACAATTATAGTACACCAGAGAGAAACTACAACTCCCAGTAATTCAAAGAAGTTTATAAAAACAACAATGCAAAAACAAAGCAACCCCCTCCCACTTCCCATAAGCTTCTGGGACATAGAGAGTCCCAATTCCCATCAGCCACCTGGATTCTAGAGACTCCAAATCCCATCAGGCTTTGGAAGATTAAACCTCCAGTTCCTATCAGCTCCTGGGAAACAAAAACTCGATTTCTGAGCTTTTGGTCGGCTAGATTCCCATGTGAAGCACAAACTCTCACGAGCCCTCTCTCAGCCTGGATGGTGGAATGGGAGTGGTAACCATCAACTTTGTAGACAATGACTGCTTGCCTCCACACCTGGGAAGCCTAAGGACTATAACTCCCATGAGGACTTGGGGCTGGGCACTGCTTCCAGTCTGGGGAACCTGTACTTATCAATCTGATGGATGTTGGAGTGGCTTCATTCTACACTATGGGAAGGTTGAGGGAGCGAGAGGTCTGTCCCCTCTTTTGTTGTCCAGCCCAGCTGTTCTCTGGGCCACCAGAGTCTGGACAAAGAGTCATTCTCCGATGCCCAGACAGCTGACCCTCACCCCTATCTTAACAGGACGGTAATGGACTTTGTGATACTGCCTCAGGACTTCAGAGGAGGCCTATTGTTGTGGTGGCCAGCCCTGGCCGCGGAAGTGATGCTGGGATAGGAGAGATCTCAGATGTCCCAGAAGGGGAATTTAGAAGGACCCTTCAGGCTTTACTAGGCTAATGCTAACCCTAAATGCCTTAGGGAGAAAGGCAGTTAGGTGGAATTGGTGCAGTCTGGTAATCCCATTTACTCAGGAGGCTGAAGCAGAAAGACAGCTGCAAAGAGGCTCAGCCTCTGTCCTCCACCCAGAACCACTCTGGTCCTACTGTACTGTTAGTAGCATCAGGTCCAAGTGTGAATTACAGGGTGTTCCTGTGACTGTAACCGAGGGAAGTGACTGGACCCGGTCACGAGCAACTCATCCTGGCCTTCAACTCTGGAGAGTGACCTTGAACTTCTGATACTTCTGCCTCACCTCAGTAGAGCAGAGATTACAAACAAGTCCAGTTCTGCAGTGCTGGGGGCTGAACTCAGGGCTTCCTGCATTCTACAACTGAGTTCCATCTCCAGCCTACCAGCTTGAGTTTGGACAGGCTACACTAGGTCTGGTTTTTGGAATAACATGGGGTGGGAGGATAGAGGGGCTGGGCGTCTATAAATACCTACAAATATTTCTTGTTCTCGTAGACGTCATGGAGCTTGAGCACGTGCGGGTGTTCGATGAGCTTCAAGATGGCTATCTCCCGCTCCACCTGAGGGGCCAGGGACACAAGAGAAGGGGTCAGCGTGACCTCCCCACCTCAGCACCAAAGGGCACTCCTGCTACAAACACATATTTATGCACACACACACATACACACACACATGCACGCACCTTCATCAGCACCGATTCCGACAACTTCTCTCTGTTCACGATCTTGACGGCGACCTTCTGACCAGTGATGCAGTGTACCCCAAGTTTAACCAGCCCTGGAGGTTAGATTTAAAATAAATATGGGGTGTTCTCCTAGCTCTCTCCCCAATTCTTAAATTGTCAAACCCTCATTCTCCTCCCCATCCTGGGTTGACTACCCTTTTTTTTCCCCCTGAATCACCTGCATTTGAACTGGTGGCTAACAGCTGCCATTCCTACAAAGTGCACTCCCTTCCAATTTCCCTTGTCCACTTCTGTCTCTTCCGACTGTCTACCCTCATCCTACCCCTTGCTTTTACTCTGACTCTCTGACCTTCTGGTATGTCTGCGCAACTTCATCTTTCCAGATTTTCTTTCTCCCAATCTGTCTCCTTGCTCTCTCAACCAAGCCATCGCTCCCTTGAATTCTCTGCCTTTCAGATTTCAGAAGCCCCATAATCTCGCAAAGAATACACTCTCAGATTTTCTTCTTTTCCAAGCCTCCCCATCCTCGCTTCCTTCCAAACCCCAACCTTTCAATTATCTAAAAAAGAAAAAAAAAAACTCTTAAAAAAATAGCTACCATGGTCAACTGCAAGCAAATTCCAAGCATCCCCTCCCCCTACACACACATTCAGGGATACCTGCCTATTTCTCAGAGTCCTTAACTAAAGGACTTGAGCACTCAGAGCTCAGATGCATAATCCCTTCTCAGTCCCAGGAATCCAGGTCTCAACCCTCCACCCTCAGACCCAGAAGTCTTGGCCCCAGCCCTTCTCCCTCAGACCCAGGAGTCCAGGCTCCCGACCCCTCCACCTTCCATAGTTCATGAATTGAGGTCAACAACACTTCACACTCTTACTACCAGGATGTAAAGTCTGTCTTCCCTTTCCTGTCTTAGGCCTGGAGCTCAGCTTCATAGGAACCTGGGACCTACAGCCTGGAATACTAGAGGTCAACTCCCAGATAACCTCCACCCACTGCCCAGAAGGAGATGCTTGTGGTCACAGTCAGCATTTAGCAACAATCAAATAGAACCCTGCTTTCCAGGGCCACTCCTGGGAGCTGAGCTTCCTAGAGCCCGCCTCTCCATCCTGTTTCCACACTGTGCAGAATGAGGAGAATGCGGTCGACCTCACACCCTAAGGCTCCAGCTTGCTGCCAGAGCGCAGGTGGCCCCCTTTGAGCTTGAGAAGAGGGACAGAAAGCAGCCTCTCTCAGGATAGGCGCACCTCCACCCTGCCAGCACCTCCACCCTGCTTGCGGCTGTACTGCAGCACCCGCCTGCCTCAGCTTGCAGAATCAGCCGGGGCCCCACACCCGCAACGGGCCTGCTTTCCCACTGCTCCTGGAGCCCCTCCAACATCTGCCCCAATTGGATTATTTGAGCCACAGGAGTCCAGACCCCTGCTTCTCCTTCAGACCCAGAAGTCCCAGACCCCTGCCCTCTCGAGGTCCCAGAGTCAAAGTCCCTACATCCGTACACCGTGGACACTTGGAACTCAGAACCCAAGCCCGTTCTCTATGTGGGACCCAGGGGTCTGCCCTTTAAATACCAGTGGTCCCGCCCTCTGCCCCCTCCTGCACCCCGCCCCCGCCCCAGGTGTCCGCTTAGATTCTAGGCTCACCTGTCTGTCCTTTGCCGAGCGTCTTCTCCAGCCGATAGGGGCCCACATATTGGGCGTGCTGGGGTGGGTGTGGGTGTGGGAGGTGGTAGGCGGGGGAGCCCCCGCCAGCCTCCTTGGACCCGGACGACATGGTGCCCTTGGTCCCGGCCCGACCGGTCCCCCGGCCGCCCCCCCTGCGGCCCGCAGACCCGTTCCTCCGGTGGGGGCCGGCGACACCTCCGTCCCGGCCCCCCCGGTTGCTCCCCACTTCTCCGGGGGTCCCCAGGGGGCTTGGCTGGCCCCCCCAGTCGGTGGGCCGCAGAGCTGGGGGAGGGGGGGCTGCCGGGGGGGTCAGGCCCCTGGAGTCAGCATGGTCGGGGGGGCTGCGCGGCCCCCCCTCCCCAGCCCGATCCTGGCCGGCCCCCCCCTTCCTGTGCCTCCCCCTGCAGGGGGGGTCTGAAGTGCGGGGCCGGCGGATGCTGCAGGCCGAGAACCCCCCGCCCCCCCACGCGCCCTCTCTCCTCCGCCTCCTCCTCCTCTCCGCCTCCCCCCGCCACCTCGTCCTTTCTCTCCGGCACGCTGACATCACCATCCGGGGACTCCCGGCCCTGCCCCACAGTTAACCCTTTCGGAGAGGGGAGGGGGAGTGGCAGGGGCGGGCCTGGAAGCTGGACTGATGGAGAGGAGGTGGGAAGATGCAGGGATGGGTGGAGGGATGCTGGAGGGGAGAGGGATGCTGGAGGGGAGGGATGCTGGAGGGGAGAGGGATGCCTGGAAGGATGAAGAGAGATACAGGACCAGTGGACAGGCAGAGATGGAGACACAAAGAGAAGTCTGACATACATTAATAGATGGGAAGATGTAGGGTAGCAGAGACAGGGCGGAAGAGAGAGACAGAAAGAGAAAAGGGAGGAGGGAGGACCAGGAGTTCAAGGCCATTCCAGCTATATAGTGTGTTTGAGGACAGCCTGGCTATGTGAGACACCCCCACCCCCCGAAAATAAAAAGGAACTGAAAGGGGCAGGGATAGGAGACATGGAGGCAGACAAAGAGAAGCAAGGGTTGTCAGGGGTGCAGGTATTCACAGGAGGAGGGGAAGCTGCCCGACTTAGATGGGAACAGACTGCAGGCTGTGTGTGTTGGGGGTGAGCAGAGGATAAAGGAGACAGAAGGGAGTTGTAGACCCAAGCGTGATCTATTTCTCCATGTCCTCTGAGGTCAACACTCTGTACCACTGGGGCAAAGTCTATGTTTCCACCATTATCAGAGCTCCTGTTATTGTTTTTTAAGATAAAGTCTAGCCCAGGCTGCCCTCAAATTATGTGATTGAAGATGACCTTGAACTTCTGATCCTCCTGCCTCTGTCTCTCAAGTGCAGGATTACAGCCCTGGAGAGATGATTCAGCAGTTGAGACAACCAGGTTGCTTCCAGAGGGCTCAGGTTTGATTCTCAGCACCCATGTGGCAGTTCATGGCCATATGTAACTCCAATTTCAGGGGACTCTGGCTCCAGGGTACCGAGTACACGTGTGGTCCACAGACATACTCATGGACAAACACCCTTACACAAAAATAAACATTTTTTTTATTTGAGTCAGAGTTTCTCTATGTAGCCCTGGCTGTCCTGGAACTCACTATGTAGAACAGGCTAGTCTCAAACTCAGTGATCCACCTGTCTCTGCATCCTGAGTGCTGTAATCAAAGGTGTACACAATCATGCCTGGCTCAAATATATAACTTACTTTTATGTTCATTGATGTTTTGCCTACATGTATGTCTGTGTGAGGGAGTCAGAAACCCTGGAACTGGAGTTACAAACAGGTGTGAGCTGCCATGTGGGTGCTGGGAATTGAACCCAGGTTCTCTGGAAGAGCAGGAGTGCTCTTAACCAGTGAGCCATCTCTCTAGCTCTAATGTTTTGTATACCTAGATAGGTAGGCAGATAGACCACAATGCAGTTTATCCTTGCTGTCTGTGCTTGCTGTTAAATCCTAATCTTCACATAGGTCCCAGTATAATCCCTACACTCCAGTGGGGGCACCATAGATCTGCACTCAACATGTGGAATTCAGTCTCTATTAGACTTCCAAACAAGCCATAGCCTTCTCTAGGTCAGGTTCCCAAAGCTGTTAGACACCCATGTAATCCCCAAATTAATCATAGGGTGTGCCCAAGGAACATGATGTTCCCTGAAATGGTAAATCTATTCAACCACCTTCATTCTGGCAATCTTTTTTGAATATGAAATTTGAGTCATGTACTGTTCGGAATGGTAAGGATATGCCAGGGTGCTAAATCAGCAAAATTCCTTGCCCTGTAGGATTTCTGTGATAGCGGAGAGGGCAGTTGGTGAACAAGGCAAAGAAATAGTTAACTATTTTAGACAGTCATGGTTTGTGCTGAGGATATGACTAAGAATAAGGAAATTCTTTTCTTAAGATTTTGTGGCCCGGTGATGGTGGCGCACGCCTTTAATCCCAGCACTCGGGAGGCAGAGGCAGGCAGATCTCTGGGAGTTCGAGGCCAGCCTGGTCTACAAGAGCTAGTTCCGGGACAGGCACCAAAGCTACAGAGAAACCCTGTCTCGAAAAAAAAAAGATTGTGTGTGTGTGTGTGTGTGTGTGTGTGTGTGTGTGTGTCCTTGGAAGTCGGGAGAAGCTGTTGGACCCCCTGGAGCTGCAGTTACAGGAGTGGGTGCTGGGAACTGAACTCAGGTCCCTGTATGTTTGAGACAGAGTTTCTCTGTAACAGCCCCGGTCCTGGAACTTGTTTTGTAGAGTAGGCTGCCTTTGAACTCACAGAGATCCGCCTGCTTCTGTCTCCCAAGTGCTGGGATTAAAGACGTGTACCACCACCACCCTGCTCATGAACTCTTTCAAGAACAAGTGCTCTTAATCACTGAGCCATTTCTCTTGGAAAGTGTTTCTAGAAATAGGTATGAATTTAGATATGATGGCTGGGAAGAAAAATGAATCATACAGACAAAAGACAAGGAGTAGTCTAGGCAGAGAAAGAATGAGTGTAGAGGTCCTGAGGCTCTGACACTGACGAGGCCAGAGTGTCCAAAGATGAGTGAGCAAAGGCAAGAGAGCAGCTGTATAGGGCTTTAGAAACCTGGTCATTGTATGTCTTTGTTTTATGCCTGGTGTTCTATGATAAGTTTTCATCCCTTTGAAAAATATAAATCACTTTTTGGAAATGCTATACATGTATATAATGTATTCTGGCTACACTCCCTACATCTGTCATCTGTAATTTATTATTTGTAAGTGTGTGTGTGTGTGTGCAGATGTGCGTACACATATGTGCATAATACTTGCAGAGGCCAAAGGTCAAGCTCTAGTGTTATTCCTCAGGAGTTGTCCACCTTGTTTTTTTTTTAAATATTTTTTTATTTGTTTATTTTTTGAGACAGGATTTCTCTGTGTAGACCAGGCTGGTTTAGCACTCACTCTGTAGACCAGGCTGACTTTGAACTCAGATATCTGCTGTCTCTGCCTCCCAAGTGCTAAGATTAAAGGCATGTGCTGTCACCACCTGGATTGATTTTTGATTAATTTATTTTAAATGTATGACTGCTGTGTCTGCATGTACATCTGCACGCCAGAAAAGGGCACCAGATCTCATTACAGATGGATGTGAGCCACCCATGTGGTTGCTGGGAACTGAACTCAGGCCTCTGGAAGAGCAGCCAATGCTCTTAACTGCTGAGCCACCTCTTCAACACCAACTTGCCAATTAAGTTATAGTGCCTGGCTATTGTGTCCCAAGGACTTCCAGCTTCCAAGTCTCCATCACTGGGATCACAAGCATGCATCACCACACCCGCCAATGGGTGCCAGAGATGAAACTCTTAAGCATGTGTGGCAAGTATTTTACTAAGGGAGCTCTCTCCCTAACCCCGTTCTCCAGACTTTTTTTTTCCTCTTTTGAAACAGGATCTTATGTAGCCCAGGATGGTCTTGAACTTGCTATATAGTTGGGGCTGACCTTGAACTCTTCTTTGTCTCAAGTACTGTGATTACAGGTACATGCTATTAATTAATAGGACCCGTTTTACTCTGGAGTGTTTCAGTAGAGATGGCAAAGTTATATGATTATATTCCTTATAGGTTATTGTAAAGCATTCATAGGATATCTATGTATCATATTGTAACATTCATAGAATGCATGATAACTTTCATCTAGGCTACCAGCATGATATGTGTGTGTAATATTCATATATACATATAAATATGCTATTGTACATTTATACTGTGTGACATATATCATTACATATACAAACATACATATATTATACACAGACCTGTACATTCTAATTCTAATTCCCAGAACCTGCCAGGCGGTGGTGGCGTACGCCTTTAATCCCAGCACCTGGGAGGCAGAGGCAGGCGGATCTCTATCAGTTCGAGGCCAGCCTGGTCTACAAGAGCTAGTTCCAGGACAGCCTCCAAAGTCCAAGACAGGCTCCAAAGTCCAGCGCCACAGAGAAACCCTGTCTCGAAAAAACAAAACCAAAACGAACCCCAAAACAACAACAACAACAAAACCCTAATTCCCAGAACCTGTGACTATGTGACCTTATTACCAAAAGAAACTTTGAAGTTGAGATTCAATTAAGGATTTTTTGGAGGGGCAACAGGGTTTTACTATAAGGCCTTGGTTGGGCTGGGACTTGCTAAACAGGCGAAGCTTTCCTCAAACTCACAGAAGTTTGACTGCATCTGCATCCTGAGTGCTGAGTTTAAAGTGTGTGCCACCACACCCTGCTCTCTGTTAAGGATCCTAAGGCAAAGAGAACATCCTGGTGTATCTTGGTGGGCATGAGTCCCTCATAATAACAAGATCCTACCTAGTAAGAAGGATGATGGAGGACGAGGATCAGACAAGGTGATGAGAAAACGCAAGCAGAGGCCAAAGGGAGTGGCCACAGGCGCGGAAAGTACAGTGACTCCTAGAAACTGTTAAAGGGATGGAAAGCAGCTTTGCACCAGAGGCCTCAAGAAGGACTCCTGTCCCCTTGATTTTAGACTTCTGCCTTTCACAACTGTAGTATAAAAATGCATGTTGTTCTAGCACTTGGGAGGCAGAGGCAGGCGGATCTCTGTGAGTTCGAGACCAGCCTGGTCTACAAGAGCTAGTTCCAGGACAGGCTCCAAAACCACAGAGAAACCCTGTCTCGAAAAACCCAAAAAAAAAAAAAAAAAAAAAAAGCATGTTGTTTAACTCATCAAGATATTTTTAAACAACAGTAGTAAGAGTTCCAGAGAACAGATCTCATCTTCTGGACCACAAGGGCACCAAACATGCACACACATACGCACACACATGCACACACACGCATACACACACGCACACACATACTCATACATAAAATAAAAAGAATAAAATAAGCCAGGTATGTGGATGCACACCTTTAAACCCAGCACTCAGAATGCTGAGGCATGTGGATATTTATGAGTTTGAGGGCAGCCTGATCAAGTTGAACTGTAGATCAGCCAAGGGTACATAGTGAGATCCTGCCTCAAAACAAAACAAAAACAACAACAAAAACTCAGCCAAACTCCAAAACAAAAACAAAAGGGGGTGGGCCAGAGAGAGCTCGGTGGTTAGGAGCCCTGTTGTTTTACTGCTCTTGCTAAAACTTTAGGTTCACATGATAGCTCTCACTATCCATAACTCCAGCTCCAGGCAATCCAACAGAGACGCATATGGTGTACACATGAGCATGTAGGCAAAGCATTCATACAAAATAGATAAATCTAAAAAAAATAATAATTTGAGGGGCTGGAGAGATGGCTCAGCAGTCAAGAGTACTTATTGTTCTTGGAGCAGATGGACCTGAGTTTGGTTCCTAGCACCTATATTGGATATCTCAAAACCATTTTTAATTTTTTTTTTAGATTTTCTTTATTTATTATGTATACAATGTTCTGCCTGCATGACAGAAGAGGGCTCCAGATCTCATGACAGATGGTTGTGAGCCACCATGTGGTTACTGGGAATTGAACTCAGGACCTCTGGAAGAACAGACATGTTCTTAACCTCTGAGCCATCTCTCCAGCCCCGTCTTTAATTCTTGCTCCAGGGGATTCTATGTCTCTATTTCTACAGGAAACTGCATTTTCGCGCATACCCCCATCTACATAATTAAAAACAATCTTTAAAAGAAATTTCACCCAGCACTAGGGAGGCAGAGGCAGGCGGCTCTGTGAGTTCAAGGTCAGCCTGGTCTGCAAGAGCTAATTCCAGGACAGTTAGGACTGTTACACAGAGAAACCTGTCTCGAAAAACAAAAAACAAACAAAATTTAAAAAACGATTAAAAAAAATAAGGGGAGATTGAAGGAGAAAGATACCTGATGTTGTCTGCTTCCCACACACACCATGCTTAGCCTCACAGAGACACACACCACTCACACAGAGTGGTCCATACTGAAGCCAGTAATAAATGGGGAAACTGAGGCCGAGAAAAAGGTGAGACTGAGTGCCATGGTACTAGGAGCAAGACCCCAAGACTCCAGTAGAAACTGCAGTTTAGAGAGAGGTACAAACCGGCCTGACCTATAGCAGAGAACGGGCGTGGCCTCTGTGGCCAAGTGGGCCAGGTTGATGGTCCAGGTACTTAAGAAAGAGGCGGGACTTGACGGGGAAAGGCCGAAAGGCCTAGAACAGAGGCGGGGAATACGGGTGTGGGCGGAGTCTATTCCTGGAAGGGGAGGGGTTTGCTTTTCAAGTAAGAGTCCCGCGTTCTCTAAGGGGCAAAAAGGAGCCAGGGGGCGGGGCTTATAACAGATACGCGAATGGAGGTGTGTGGCAATGGGGAGGGGCCTAGTCGAGAGAGGCGGAGCTAAGCGCCACATCCGCCGAGAGGTACTGCTTAGAACCGGGCAAACCTCGGCGTGAGGTACTTCCGAGTGAGACCCTGCGTATTTCCGGCAAATATGGCGGCGCCCACCAGAGTCAGGTGCAGGCGAGTCTGTCTTTAGGCGTGGTAGTGACTGTAGACCCGGGAAGGTGAGATCAGTCCCACTGGGGTGCCCCTCTTCCAAGACAAGGGAGGAGACTTGTTGCTAAGGGGACTGAGCGAAGGCTTGTTGCCATGGAGGCGGGGCAGTGGAGTTGCTAAGAGACTAGGACGCAAGATGTGAATACTGGGGGGGCTCGTTGCCAGGGAGAGTGGGTGGGGCTTGTTGCTAGGGAGGAAGGAGGGGCATCTGGATTTGGGGAAGGGTCCTGTGGGTATGAAGGAGGGAAAGGGGGTTATGATTAAGGTGGCTGCAGGCAAAATGGTTTGGAATCATGAGGAGGCCCCTAACACTCCCAAAACACCACCTTTTCAGCAGACCCTCAAGAGTCTACCCATCGGATGCCAGAACCGCCTTAGCGGTGACCATCATCTTCCTTCAATACATTCTCCATTCATAAAAGGTCCATGGCAGACAAAGGCTCTGGGGGCAGTCGCCTCCCCCTCGCGCTGCCTCCGGCCTCCCAGGGTTGCTCTTCAGGGGGCAGCGGCTCCTCAGCGGGAGGCTCAGGCAATCCCCGGCCTCCACGGAACCTTCAAGGCTTGCTGCAGATGGCTATTACTGCGGGCTCTGAGGAGCCAGACCCTCCTCCAGAACCCATGAGCGAGGAGGTAAAGTATGAGGACCCAAGGGGCTGGCGTGAGGGGTCTAGGGATGTAAGTGTCTTGGGGAGAGTGGCTTAGTGAGCTAGAAGCTGTTGTCTCTCTGGGTGGTGCGCAAGAGTCTTAAGTGTGGCAACATGGTAGGCTGAAGGTCAGCTGTGAAGTGTCTGATCACAGCCTTGTTCTGGGAGGCAGAATAGTCTCGTGATGAGGGAAAAGAGAAAAAGTTAGGGTTCTCTGGAATGAGGCAGATCTGGATTCAGCCTTGTCCCCACAAATGTGACCTTGGGTATATTATTTAATCTTTCCAATCCTCGTGTTTTCAAATTGATGGTGATAGCAATGACAGTGTTTCATAAGGCAGTTCTGATGTTCCAGCTTAGACTGGACTGTACAGTTGGGCTTTGCCAGTAGCCAGCCGTGACCTTGGTTGGGCAAGGCACATCCTTTCTGTGTCTCAGATTTTTTTTTAAAAAAAATCAGTGTATCCAGAATAACCATAATAAAACTGACAGAGTTGTCTTGAAGGTTGGTAGGAATTTTACATATTATTTTTCAGCTGATAGTTGCTATACATAGGAATAGTGTAGCAGTTCAATTACACTATAGAACAATCTATAGACACCGTGTCACTAACCATATACAGCTCTAGGAGGGGCCAGGCACAGAACAATGAGATCGTTTGCCCCCCCCCCCCCACTTTCTTTCCTTTTTTGAGATTGAGGTCTCATCCAGACCAAACTAGCCGAAATGACCTTGCCCTGCGGATCCCCCTGCCTCCACCTCCAAAGTTCTGGGATTACAGGTTTGTGCCGGTGGTTTCAGCCCTCTTGAGGTACCCCTTTTGGGACAATGTAGCCTTCTAGTTTTCCTCTGTGCTCACTTGTCCTTGCTGGTGTCCTTTGTTGATTTCTTCCCATTCTCCATACTTTCTATTGTTGTTTTTTTTTTTTTTTTAAATTTTCCAGAGGACAATTTGCACTGGGTAGAGCCTGCCTGCCTTTATGCCTTCCTTCTTTTTCTTTTTTTCTTTCGAGGCAGGGTTTTTCTGTGTAAGAGTCCTAGCTGTCCTGGAACTCACAGAGATCCGCTTGTCTCTGCCTCCCAGTTCCGGCTGGGTAGAGCCATTCTTGGAGGAGAGTGCAGGCTGGGGATACTCTTCAACCTCACGTAGTTCTAAAGACATTTGTCACACTCCAGAAACTCACAGTGTCAGTAGAGCAGAGATGCAAAGACCTCCGCCCCAGCCATGAGGGTACCTACTCAGTGCTTTCCCTGGTTGGGTAGCAGATCCTCCAACCTGACGTCGTTGGGTGTGTCATGTGGTCCCCCTCCCCAGCTGCTAGTTGCTCAGGACAGAACCCTGGCGTCATCCTGGCTCCTCTTTCTCTTCTTATACCTTAGCTGTTCAGTTGGTTCTCTTTTCACAGCCCAGGATCTGGCCATTTCTCACATTGATACATAGTTGAGGTTGTTCTTGAACTTCCAGTCCTCCTGCTTCCCCCTCCCTAGTCCTGGGATTACAGGCATATGCCTTCACAATTAGCTCCATCACCTTTTCTCTTGTATGGACTACTTAGTCTCCTACTTAAGCCTATTGTCTCTATTTTTACACTTCTCAGTCTGTGTTTCTACCTCTTTGCTGAGAACTTTGGTAACTCCACCCACCTCATTCAGAACAAAATCTAGGTCTTTCCTACTGTCTATAGGATCCAACCTGCTCTTTTCCTGGGGTGTTTGTGGGCAAAGTTCTCTTGACCCAGCAGCCGCTTCCCAAATAACCACAAGAGAGTCTTATTAATTATAAATGCTCGGTTGATAGCTCAGGCTTATTAGTAACTAGCTCTTTACAACTTAAATTAACCTATTTCTGCTAATCTGTATTGCCATGTGACTAGTGGCTTTACCTGTCCTCCATCACATCTTGCTTTCTCTGTGTTTCCTGGTGACTCCTCTCTCTGCCCTCTTTCTCTCCAGTCCTTAGTTTGGTTGTCCTGCCTATACTTCCTGCCTTGCTACTGGCCCCATCAGCTTTTTGTTAACAATGTGAGCAGCCCATTTGCACAGTGTACAGGATTATTTCACAGCAGGTGTTTCTCTCTCCACAACTTTTTTCTTCCCTTGTTTAACGCTGCTTCAGCTACCTTGGCCTCCTGAAGGTATCTTCAGCCTTGACTATTCTTCCTAGTATCCACATAGTTATTCTGTGGCTGATTTCATTGCTTACACTTCATGCTCCGTGATGACCCCATTTAGTTCTGCAGGCCTACCTCCACTCCCTTGGTTCTCCAATGTGTTTGTTCTTACCCCACAGTGCTTGTCACATTGTCATATCATGTTACATACTACATGCTCTCTTTATTTTCCTCTAGCCTTTCTCTCTGTTCACTGCCCACACCCCCTGAACTGCACTTTTTTTTTCTGTTTTCTTTAACTGTTCTGTTTCAGTACCGAGTCCCTAGTACTAGGAAAGAATTTGTGAGTAAAAACTGTATCCCTGCTGATGATGGTGGCACATGCTTTTAATCCCAGCAGTTGGGAGCCCTAGGCAGGAGGATTGCTGTGAGTTGGAAGCCAGACTGAACTATAGAATGAGACCACCGTGCTTTTCCAATATGTCATATTAATATCACCATTCAGGTAATCACTGAGAGACTTCTGCTTCTCTCTCCACCCTCTTTTCTTCTTCCCTAGAGACGTCAGTGGCTGCAGGAAGCCATGTCGGCTGCCTTCCGGGGCCAGCGAGAGGAGGTGGAGCAGATGAAGAGCTGCCTCCGGGTGCTGTCCCAGCCCACACCCCCAACTGCTGGTGAAGCTGAGCTAGCCACTGACCAGCAGGAGCGTGAAGGGGCACTGGAGCTGCTGGCAGACCTGTGTGAGAACATGGATAATGCGGCAGGTACCCCCCTCTCCCCAGAGTGCCCATATTCCGTATGGCTTAGCCCTCAGCCCTTCTCTCCTGGATCAGCACCATCTCCTCCCAGTCTCTCCCCATGGTTACCACAGCAACAAGGGCCTTCTTGCACCCTGCCAAGTTACTGTGGAGCCGCTTGGTTCTGCTACTTCCCTGTTAAGCCCTGAGATGGCTTATTCGCCCTCTAATCTGCTGGCCATCTACTGTCTCTCTGTAGAGGATGCGAAAGGAGGAGTTTGGGGTGGGGTGGTAAAGTGAGGCCACCTTGAGGTACAGTGTTGATCAGAGACCTGAGCAAGGGTGTGTCTTGGGATTATATCTGGTTTGGAAAAAGCATTCAAGTAGTGGTTCTGAGGTAAGATTGTGCTAACCTGGTCAGAACAGACAGGAGTCCTGGCAAGTGGGACTTGTGTGGTTCTAGGGTGGGACATGGCTTTCTGTAGGTCACAGGTCACATTCTTTTTTTAAATACATATACCTATTTTATTTATCTTTTTTTTGGGTTCTTCTTTTTTTTTTTTTTTTTTTTTTTTTT
>NW_026068226.1:467161-478542 GCF_014885135.2 Alexandromys fortis
TTTTTCGAGACAGGGTTTCTCTGTAGCTTTTGGTTCCTGTCCTGGAACTAGCTCTTGTAGACCAGGCTGGCCTCGAACTCCCAGAGATCCGCCTGCCTCTGCCTCCCGAGTGCTCGGATTAAAGGCGTGAGCCACCACCGGCCGGCTCCCACATTCTTTTTGTTACTATTGTTGAGACAAATTCTCGGGCTGTTTAGGCTACCTTCAAGCTTGCTGTGTAACTGGGGGTGGCTTTGCGCTCCTAATCGTCCTTCCATTACCACCCCAGCGCTGGGATTACAGGTGTGTGTCACTAAAAGTGACGCGAGTTCAGTTCTGGAACTCATATTGTGAAAGGAGAGACCCTGCTCCCAGAGGTTGTCTTCTGACCTCCCAAGTCGGGCCGTGACAGTGTGCATGTCTCCCCCAGTAGATAAGCAAGTGGAAAAAAGGTCGCAAAACAGAAATCACCATTTCAAGTATATAATTCTGTAGTATTCATTTATTTTATTTTACTGATTTTTTTCTTCTCTCTCTCTCTCTTTTTTTTAAATCTATCTATTTTATGTATGAGTGCTCTATCTGCATGTATACCTTTATGCTAGAAGAGGGCATCAGATCACACTATAGATGGTAGAGAGCCACCATGTGATTGCTGGGAATTGAACTCAGTACGTCTGGAAGAGCAGCTGGTGCTCTTAACCACTGAGCCATCTCTCCAGCACTTTTTTTTTTGTTTTAAAAAAGATTTATTTATTAAGTACACAGTGTTCTGCTTGCATGTACACATGCCTGACAGAAGAGGGTACCAGATATCAGTACATATGGTTGTGAGCCTCCATGTGGCTGCTGGGAATTGAACTCAGGATCTCTGGAAGGTGGCTTTTAACCTCTGAACTATCTCTCCAGCCCCTTGAGGCAGTCTTTCTATAACACCCTAGCTAACCTTGAACTTGTAGCAATCCTCCTGTTTCTGCCTTATAAGTGCTGGAATTATAGGCTTGTGCCAGCGCACTGGGCAGCCTTCAGAATATTCATAATACTGCACAGCTATCATCTGCCAGCCTTCAAAATGTTTTTGTGTTTGGTATAGGATGGAATTCAGGACCTCAGGCACGTCAGGCAAGCACATTGCTACTGAGCTATATTGCTAGCCTTCTTTTTATTTTGCATTTTGAGGGAGGGTCTCATAAAGTTGCCAGGCTGGTCTTGAATGCCCTCTGTAGCCCATACTGAACTTTTGATCCTCCTATCTCAGAGGATTATAAGTCATGTACCCCCAGTTTCTCCCCATCTGTTTTTTTTGTTGTTGTTTTTTTTTTTGTTTTTTCGAGACAGGGTTTCTCTGTGGCTTTGGAGCCTGTCCTGGAACTAGCTCTGTAGACCAGGCTGGTCTCGAACTCACAGAGATCTGCCTGCCTCTGCCTCCCGAGTGCTGGGATTAAAGGTGTGCACCACTATCACCCATCACCCGGCCTCCCCATCTGTTTTGTGACATGGCAGGATTTCTCTTTGTAGCTCCTGGAACTAACTCTGTAGACCAGGCTGGTTTTGAACTCAAAGATTCAGAGAGATTTGCTTCCTCTGCTTCCCAAGTAGTGCTGGGATTAAAGGACTGTATCACTATGGCTCAACTTGTTTTTTTTTTTTTGTTTTTTGTTTTTTCGAGACAGGGTTTCTCTGGTTTTGGAGCTTGTCCTGGAACTAGCTCTTGTAGGCCAGGCTGGTCTCAAACTCACAGAGATCCGCCTGCCTCTGCCTCCCAAGTGCTGGGATTAAAGGCGTGCGCCACCACTGCCCGGTTTATGGCTCAACTTGTGACAGAGTCTTATATGTACCAGGCTGGCCTTAAACTTCCTATGTAGCTGAGGATGACTTAGGACTTCTGCTCTTCCTGCTTCCTGTGCTGAGTGTGCCACTAAACCTGTTTCATGAGGTGCTGAGACTCAAACCCAGGGCTTGAGTGCTAGGTAAGCACTCTGCTAACTGAGCTACAGTCTTAGCCCCAGACCTGTTTCACTTTCAGAATTTTTTTTTATCATTCCCAAGCGAGTCCACACCCATTTATCAGCCCTCTCTCTCTCATACTCTGTTTTTAAATATAGTCACACAGTAAGGCGTGAGAGGTCAGTCTGTGAACTGGGGGTGTTGACAGTTCTCTTCTGTTTGTAGATTTCTGCCAGCTGTCAGGCATGCACCTGCTGGTGGGCCGATACCTAGAGGCAGGGGCTGCAGGGCTGCGCTGGAGGGCAGCACAGCTCATCGGCACATGCAGTCAGAATGTTGCAGCCATTCAGGAACAGGTGTTGGGCTTGGGTGCCCTGCGCAAGCTGCTTCGACTGCTCGACCGGGACTCCTGCGACACGGTACGCGTCAAGGCCCTCTTCGCCATCTCCTGTGAGTGTCCAGGATTGCTGGGGGAGGGCCTGGGACTTGCTGGGTCCACAAGGGATAAAGGGTTGGGTGCTTCCTTTATTCTTTGATTCCTGTTTCTGCTGGGACTCTGTGTGAGGTGCCAGAGCCAGAGAAGTGAAGTCAGATCCAGAGACCACCAATTCCTGGGCAGTGGTGGGAGAAGACCTCGTGGTCCAGCTTGAGCACCTCACGTATCAGAGTCTTTGTCCATGTTTGGGGTCAGCTCATTTTCTGCCACTGGGACCATCCTGTATGCTGTAGGAAACTGAGCTGTGTTTGTGGCCTCCACCGGCTGTAGTCACAGGCATTCCCCAGTTATGTCAACTAACACTTCTCCAGACAGGGCAGAGTCCCTCAGTGCGTACCTTTACACTCTGTCCTTACAACCTGGGAAGCAAGGGAACCAAAGCGTGGACAGAGACGTTTAGTTCCGATGTAGGTGCCAGCTTGGGAACAGAAAGAAAACCAGCATTACAGAGCGCTTGTTTAATGTCAGGTTTTTATTTTTATAATTTATTTATGTCGTGTATTTGTCTCTTTCCACCATGTGGTCTGTAGGGATTGAATTCAGGCCCTCAACCCTATTTTATTCGGTGTGTGTGTGTAATAATAATAATAATTTTTTTTTTGAGATAGTATCACTATGTATTTTTGGCTGGCCTGGGACTTGCCATATAGACCAGGCCAGCCTCGAACTCACAGAGATTCATTCGGTAACAAGTCCCCTCCTGCTTTCAACTTTTTCTTTTTTTTAGATTTTATTTATTACATATACAATACAGTGTTTTCCCTCCTTGTCAGAAGAGGGCACCATAACTCATTGTAGATGGTTGTGAGCCACCATGTGGTTGCTGGGAATTGAACTCAGGACCTCTGGAAGAGCAGTCAGTGTCCTTAACCTCTGAGCCATCTCTCCAGCCCCTGTTGTTTTGTTTTTTGATCCACTGCATTTAATTTGGGTTGTTCTTAAGAGCTCCAGTGGGTGATTATTTGCCTAAGCCAGGGCAACTTACTAATGGCCACAGCATCGAGGAATATGGTTCCTCCTACTCCCTTCCCTAGCCGCCATGGACTAGAGATTCTTAGGGAGGGGTTGGACCTTATGGATGCCTCTCCTACAGTCATCCGCTTCAGATTTCCCTGTTACCACCTCTGGAGTGCTGAGATGCCAAACATGTGCCACATTAACCATGCTTAGCTTATGAGGTGCTGGGCTTCAGCCCAGGGCTTTGTGTCCACAAGTACTCCAAAGTACACCCCCAGCTCTCTTTGCCTTTTTCTTTTGAGGCAGGATCTTGCTGTGTTTTCCTAGGTTGGTCTTGAACTCACTCTATAGTCCAAGCAAGGCTTGAACTTATCATCCTTCTGCCTCCACATTCCAAGTAGCTTGGATTATAGCCTATGCCTCCAGGCCCAGCTAAATCTATCCTTTTCGATTGCACAATGTAGTATTTTTCAGTGTATTCACAAGGTTGTGCACCCCTTTCAACTTCGTATCATTTATCGCCTCCAGCTGGGCTTTGTCAGCATGCAGCAATCTCTCCCATATGCTAACTTCAGCTCTTGCAGCCACTAGTCTAGTGTGTCGGAGGGTTTGCCTGTCCATGACATTTCCTGTAAACAGAACTGTGTGCCCCACATGGCCTTTTGCTTCTGGGTTCTTTCACTGACGTGTTCATCCTTGTTGTGGCATGCGTCAGTACTTCAGACCTTTTTATGGCTGAATGACATTCCAGCGCTTCGGCACAGCACATTTGTTTATCTGTCCATCTGCCAGTGGGCGTCTGGGTTGTCTCAGCCTCTTGGCTGTTCTGCTGTTGTGAGCAGGGGTTGCAAGTCTTGTCTGTCCACATGTTCCCTTTCTTAGGGTATGTACCTGGGAGTGGGCTTGCAAGGACATATGGGGACTCCTTGTTTATCTCTGCAAGGTCAGCTCTCTCTCTCTCTCTTTCATTTTTTTCTTTTTGATTTTTTTGAGATAGGGTTTCTCTGTGTAACAGTCCTAGCTGTCCTGGAACTTGCTTTGTAGACCATGCTGGCCTAGAACTCACAGAGATCCTTGCCTCTGCCTCCCAAGTGGGTTTAAAGGTATGCACCACCACTGCCTGCCTGACTGTTTCTTCTTTTCTTTTCCAAGACAGATTTTCTCTGTGTAGCCCTGATTATCCAGGAACTAGCTAGCATTGAACTCGGAGATTCTCTTGCCTCTGCTCTCAGGTGCTGGGATTAGAGACATGCACCACCACACCTGGCTTCTTTCCATTTTTGAGACAGGATCTCCTATACACCAGGTTGGCCTTGAACCCTCTCTATATCAGAAAATGACCTTTAATATCTCATTCTCTTGCCTGTATCTTTCTAGGGCTCTGAGATTCTACACGTGCTTTGGCTAATGAAAATTGAACCCAGGGCTTCATGAATGCTAAGGAAGCATCCTACCACCAACTGACCAACATCCCCAGTCCGACTTTCCTTAGCTCTAGCAGTTACACACTGTCTTTGAAACAGGATGTGTAAATCCAGGCTTAGTGACCTATACTCGTAATCCCAGGATGCAGGATTGCCTTGTGTTTGAGGCCAAAGAGAGTTACAAAGCTAGACTGTGGAGAGGAGAGGAAGTTGGGGAGACAGAGAAAAAGAGAGAGGAAGTATGTGGGAGGAGCCTCTACCCTCTCCTGTGTCTTGAGCTCTGGTCCCCATATGAGTTGCTCACAGCAGAAGGACAGATGTTCCTGGGACACAGGGGCTGGTGGGAAGACCTAGGAAGGCTTGGGCAGACAGGCTTTCACTGCGGAGGAGGCTTGTTAATCTGGGGCAGGAAGAAGGTCTGGAGGGACAGACACATGATAGCCTAGCTCCAGGGTAAGGAAAAGGACTTTGTGCCCCAGTTCTGTTGCTGCTGGAGCTGGCTGGGGAGGGACTTGCAAGGCTTTCTTCTAATAAGTTTTAGCTTCTTATTTTAGATTTATTACTTGTATTCTTTTTATGTGCATGAATTTTTTTTGCCTGCATGTGTATGTGTATACTACATGTGTACAGTGCCTAAGGAGGCCAGAAAAGGGTATTGTATCTTCTCGAGCTCAAGTTTCAATGAGTTTGAGCTGCCATGTGGGTACTAGAAACCGAACCTAGGTCTTTTCTGCAAGAGCAATAAGTGCTCTTAACTGCTGAGCCATCTTTTCAGTCCCTATTTTTTTTTTCTTCCTTCCTTCCTTCCTTCCTTCCTTCCTTCCTTCCTTCCTTCCTTCCTTCCTTCCTTCCTTCCTTCCTTCCTTCCTTCCTTTCTTTCATTTTTTTGAGATAGGGTTTCTCTGTGTAACAGCCCTAGTTGTCCTAGAACTAGCCCTGTAAACCCAGCTGGCCTCAAACTCACAAAGACCTGCCTGCTTTTACCTCCCAAGTGCTGGGATTAAAGGTGTGTGCCTCTACCACCCCACAGCCCCTATTATTCTTGTTTTCTTTTTTTTTTTTTTTTTTGTTTCCTGAGACAGTTTCTCCGTGTAACTCCGGCTCTGTAGACCAGGCTGGTCTCCAACTCAGGGATCCATCTGCCTTTGCTGCCTAAGCGCTGGGATTAAAGGTGTTGCCGACGCTGCTGCCGCTGCCACCACCTCCACTGCTGCCCCATTGCCATCTGATTCCTATTTTTTAATTTATTTTTATTTTTGGGTATGCATATTTCTATGTGTAGGGGCATGCACATGGGTGTCGGTGCCCACAGACGCTAGAAGCATTGGATTCCCTGGGTCTGGAGTTAAAGGTGGTTGGGAGCCATCTGATGGGGTGCTGGGAACTTAACTTGGGCCCTCTGGAAGGGTAGTAAGTGTTCTTAACCATTGAGCCATCTCTCCAACATGTCCAGTCCCATCCTCCTTTTTAGAAAATCAAGTAATAAATCTTAAAGGTGAATGTGGTGATTCACACCTATAATTCTGGTAAATAGGAGGCTGAGGCAGGAGAGTTTCTATGAGTTCCAGGATAGCCTGATGTCTACAGTAAGAATGTCTTAAGTACCCCTGCCTCCAGTGAAGACATTCTATAATATTACAAATCCAGGGTACTGAGAATGTTTGTAAACATTTGGGAGCCGATGGGGGATGCCTGCAAGCTTGAGGTAGCTTGGGCTACACCTTGAAGGTTCAAGGCTAATAAGACACAGTGGAGGATGTAGCTCAGTTGGTAGAGTGCGTCCCTGGCATACAGGAAGCCCCGGGTTTGGTCCCCAGTACCACATAAACCATGTGTGGGAGCATGTGCACATCACCTCAGCATTTGGTGGGTGGAGAGGTGGAGTCAGGAGGATTAGAAGTTCAAGGTCATCCTTGAGTAAATAGTGAGTTCAAAGATAGCCTGGGCTATGTGAGATCCCGGGGAGGTGGGGGGCCGTGGGGGGGTGGGGTAGGGAGAGAGGGACAGAGGGCGATTCAGAGGGTAGAGGAGAAAAGAAAATGAAAACAAAACAAGCAATAGCGAAGTCTGTAAAAAGTTACATTGCTCACAGTACAGTGTCCCAGACACCTGGTTGCTTTCCTGTACATGTTACATGTTTCTGTAAGTATAAGTGTGTGTGTGTGTGTGTAATATACAGACATGCACTGTGTGTTCTTCTAATATGCAGCCATACACACAGAAGCCCCCTCTTTCTATTCATTTGCATGTACCTGGTAACTGACCACCTGGATGGCTTTGCCCAGCACATCCTGGACAGCCTTGGCTCTCTTTTTTCTTCACACAATAGTTTCTTCACATAACCTCTTTAAAGTGTACAGTCGAGTGGCATCTGCCCTTCATTGGGTGACTTTATAGTATGGCCCTTGTGTGGCCTCCTTTGAGGGCTCTGTGCTAGGAACCAGTAGGCTTGGCCATGTGGGCTCCCACTGCCGGAGGCAGGGACATTATTGCACTCCTGCCCCTCTCTGGTGAGGGCACAGACTTGGTTGCCTTGTCACTTCATGTTTGTGAGTGGTTCTTTGTTTCCACAGAGAAAGGGTTTCAGAGACTCAGAGATGGGTCACTCGGAGTCATGTGTGTGAGGGCCTGGGGTGGGGGAAGGGACAGGGAAGGCTAGGGAGATACACAAGCACTTCTGTTGCCTGATCCCTGCTTCTGCTGTCCCCTCCCCCCAAGCCAGTCTCTTGGTGCCACAAGTGTTTTTTTACCCTCTGATCCACCTTACTAGTCTTGTCTTCTCTCTTCTTTTTCAGACAGCGTCTTGTGTGTTCCAGATTGACCTTGAACTTGCTATATAGCAAGGATGGCCTCGCGATCCTCTGCCTCCACCACCCAAATACTAAGATTACATCTGGCTCTTGTTTTAGGAATATATATATATATGTTTTCGAGACAGGGTTTCTCTGTAGCTTTGGAGCCTGTCCTGGAACTAGCTCTAGACCAGGTTGGCCTCGAACTCACAGAGATCCTCTTGCCCCTGCCTCCCGAGTGCTGGGATTAAAGGCGTGTGCTACTGCTTGCTGCCCAGCCTTTTTTTTAAATTTTTTTTTGTATGTGGGCACATGTGCCATAGTGCAAATGTGGTCTAAAAGCAACTTGGGGGAGTCGGTTCTCACCTTCTAACAGTGGGGCTCCTGGAATTAAACGCCGGTTATCAGGTTATCAGGCTTGATGGCCTTTACCTGTTGAGCCATTTTGGTAGCCCATTGATTTTTGAGGCAGAGTCTTACTGTAACCCATTGTATAAGTCCCTATATAGCCCAAGCAGGCCTCAGACTTGCAGCAGTCTTCCTGTTTTATTCTTATGTGTATGTGTATGTGTACTTGGGAGGGCAGGTACCTATAGAATCCAGAAGAGAGCATCAGATCCCCTGGAGCTATAATTGCAGGTGGGTGTGCAGTACCCACTGAAGACTCTGAGGACTGAACTCAGATACTCTGGAAGGACAGCAAACATTCTTAATCAACTGAGTCAGCTCAAGACCCTGCTTATTTTGTACGTGGCCTAGCATAGCCTTGAACTGGCTAGGTAGCCAAGGATGACCTTGACCTCCTTGTCCTCCAGCTCCATCCTCTCTAGAGCTGGAATTACAGGCACACATCAAAATGCTCAGCTTGGTGGGTTTTAGACCCAGGATCACATATATTCTATGCAAGTACTCTACTGATGTGGGATGCAGTTTTAGATTTATAGCAAAATGGAGGTTGTGTGCCCACACAGTCCACCTCCTTATTAGCACCCAGACAGAGGTACACTTGCCCCCATAGGCGGAGGCTGCTTGTTTGTTTCCCAGCTGCTCAGACCCGAAATAATCACACAGAAACTATATTAATTGCAATATTGTTTGGCCAATAGCTTAAACGTATTTCTAGCTAGCTCTTACATCTTAAATTAACCCATTTCTATTTTATATTTTACCACGAGGCTTGTGGTTTACTAGTACTGGCACATGGGCATCTTTCTCCTGCATGGCTATATGGCATCTCCTTTACTCCGCCTACTCTCTCAACCTCTCAGTGCTTGGAATTCCCACCTTGCCCTATTCTGCGCTGCAATAGGCCCAAAGCAGCTTCTTTATTAACCAATGGTATTCATAGCATACAGAGGGGAATCCCACATCATGCTGCAACTGATAAACCATATTGTTGTTTAGGATCCATAGCTTTCATTGGAGGTCCAGGGTTGTGTGTGCCCTGTGGTTTGGGCAGATAACTAGTGACACATATGCATTATGGAACCATACAGTCATTTCACTGCCTAGAACCACTCCCAATGAACCTATAGGGGCCGTTTTCATTCAAACCACCATAGCCACATAGTTGGAACCCAGCGTACAGCTTTTCTAGTTGGCCTTTTATGTAGTAATGTGCGTTTAACCTTCCTCTGACTTGTCAGCTCATTTCTTTTCAGCACAGAGTTAAGTGTAGCTTTTTTTTTTTTTTTTTTTTTTTTTTGGTTTTTCGAGACAGGGTTTCTCTGTGGTTTTGGAGCCTGTCCTGGAACTAGCTCTTGTAGACCAGGCTGGTCTCGAACTCACAGAGATCCGCCTGCCTCTGCCTCCCAAGTGCTGGGATTAAAGGCTAAGTGTAGCTTTTTTAAGGGAGAAGTGTGCCCCATGGTGATGACCTTGGCTATCATTTGAGAGCAGTAGCAGCCATTCTGTCTTCCTTCTGTTGTGGAGAAGATACAGGGGCCCAGCCAGGGTTCATGGAAGCTGGGAGTTGAGTCAGGAGTGTGGTAATGACCTGGGTGAGAATGAGGGCTGAGGTGAATAAGCAGGGCCCTTGTGAAAGGTGGCTGTGCCCTCCATTGACACTGGCAATGACTTGAGGAATGTCCATTTGTTAGAGCTGGGGTCAGGGCTCTTGTCCACTGTTGTAATGGGAGTGGGCGGGCCTGTTTTTTGTCCTGCCACCCGGCTAGTTTATGCCTGAAATAATCACACGGAAATCTATATTAATTAGATTACTGCCTGGCCCATTATCTCCAACCCCTTATTGGCTAACTCTCACATATTAATTTAACCCATCTCCATTAATGTGTATCGCCACTTGACTGTGGCTTACCGGCATGAGTCTGACCAGCGTCCATCTTGGAGGGGAGAGCCATGGCGTCTGCCACACTGCCTTCTTCCTCCCAGAATTCTGTTCTGTCTCCTCTACCCACCTAAGGGCTGGCCTATCAAAAGGCCAAGCAGCTTCTTTATTTAACCAATGAAAGTAACACAAAGACAGAAGAACCCCTACACCAGTCCACATCTAGCCTTGCTCCATGGCACAGGTTGGCCCAGCCCCACATGCTTCCATGTCTAGGTAGAGAAACCCTGGATTCAAGGGCCATGCTTGCTCCTGCTTTGGAGGCAGAGCTTCCAGGCTGTTTGTCAGTTAAATTTATGGTGTCTTGTGTCTTCTACCCATGATTATTTTGCTATCTATTTGTTTTATCTGGTTTTATTTTGAATAGGGTTGCAGGTAGTCATGACCAACCTCACACTCACTGTGTCATTGGAGATGATCTTGAGTTCTAAGTTCTGGGATACAGACATGAGCTACCATGACCAGCTATTCTTATTATTTTCTTATTTTTTTAAATTTATCTTATATGTATGGTGTTTTGTCTATATGAATATCTACCACTTTGTGTGTCTGGTGCCAGAGGAGGTTAGAAGAGTTGGGTCACCTGGGACTGGAGTTACAGGTGGCTCACAGCCACCTGTAATATGGGTATTGAGAATTAAGCACAGGTCCTCTGGAAGAAAGCTAGTGTTCCTAACCACTGGGCCATCTCTGTACCCCTTTTTCAGTTTCCAAGTTTCTATTACATTTCATTAGTATGTGTGTGTGCATGTGTGTACATGTGTGTGTACACGTGTGTGCCCGTGTGTGTGCAGGCACGCACGTGTGTGTTTACACTTGTAGTGTTACTACCCATGACTAGAGGGCAGAGATAACTTCTGGAAATCAGCTCTGTCCTACTCTGTAGGTCAGGTTTGGCAGCAATTGTCTTTACCGGCTGGCCTGTTCCGCCAGCCCTCCTTTCAGCCTTGTGAGACAGTCTCACTGCAGAGTCTTGGCTGTTTAGACCAGGGGGGCCTTGGACTGACTTTAGTCCTTTCACTTCCCAAACACTGAGATTGCAGGTGCTCATTACCACAACCCCTCTTCTAGTAAAAACAAACAAACGGCTGGAGAGGTGACTCAGATTAACAGCACTGGCTGCTCTACCAGAGGTCCCTGTTCAATTCCCATCAGCCAGCAGCTGACAACTATCTCCAAGTCCATTTCCAGATGATCCAACACCCTCATACAGACATACATGCAGGCAAAACACCAATGTACATAAAATCAATAAGTCTTTAAATGAGCAGACACTTCTGCCCACAGAGGGCAGAAGAGGGCATTCAGGCTCCTGGAACTGGAGTTACAGAGTCATGAAGTGCCATGTGGGTGCTGGGAGCCAAACCTGGGTTCTCTGCAAAAGCAGCCAGTGCTATTAACTGCTGAACCAGATCCAGGTCTTTTTTTTTTTTTTTTTT
>NW_026068226.1:479184-521640 GCF_014885135.2 Alexandromys fortis
CACTTCTAGTCTCTGTGTGCATGCACTCACATGCACATGTGCACACATACAACTAAAACAGTATCAAAAAAGAAAACAGTAAGAGGTAACTATTTGTAGTAATGAGCACACAGTGGATACCGACCATTTAAAGTTTATTATTTTTTATGTGTATGTAATATTATGTGTATGGGTGTTCTTCATGTATGTATGCATGGTACCTGACTCCTCAGAATGAGGAGGGAGGGCTTTGGATCCCCTGGGATTTGAGTTACAGGTGATTGTGAGCTACTATCTGGGTGTTGGGAAGTGAACCTGGGTCTGCTGTGAGGGCAGCAAGGGTCTTAACTCCTAAGCCATCTCTCCAGTCCCCGCATATGGACTACTAATGAGATGCTTTATGTCTTTTTGCCGTGCTACATCTTCAGAAGTACTTGGTATGCATTTATACTCAGTACTTCTCAGGTTAGGTGTAGAATTTCAAGTGTTTGGCGTGTAGTTTTACCAAAGCAACAGAGTTGCATTTAATGGAAAATTTTACACTCTTTCTGGTTGTTGGCTTTACATTTCAGTGAACTTGAAAGGAACAGCCCAGTTCCCTAGTCACACTTGTCACAGGTTCTTAGTGGCCTTGAACTTGCAGTGGCTCCTGTCTGCCTGAGCAGTGAAGGCTTGGAGCTTGTCCAGGAGTTGGCCTTCCTGTAGATGCGTCCTTGGTTGGCTCTTGCCCTGCTTGGAGGCTGCACAGAATCCTCATTGCCGTCAGAATAAAGATCGTACATGCTCTATAGCCTGGCTCTCTTGGCCTTGGTTTTCTTGTCTGTAAAATGGGAATCTAAGCCATGTGTGGGGTGCATACCTATAATATCTGTACTTTGAAGGTAGAGGCAGTAAGACTAAGAAGAGGTCAGGGTCATCTTTGGCTGCATGAGTGAGTTGGAGGCCAGACTGAGACATATGTAACCTCATTATAAGACCTAATTAAGGTCTGGGGAAACAGTTCCGTTGGTAAAGTGCTTGCAAGCATGAGAACCTGAGTTCAGATCTCTAGTTAGTATCCATGAAAAAAGCCAAGTGTGGAGGCTTGTGGCTGTAATCCCAGAATTGGGGAGGCAGAGATCAGTTGATCCCTGGAACTCCCTAGCCATCCAGACTACTCTAACTGGGGAAGCTACAGGTTCAATGAGAAGCCGTGTCTCAAAAAACGAGGTGAGCAGTGATTCTGGACAGCAGGTGACATGACCTCTGGCCTCTACATGCATGCACACATGTGCACACAAGAACACATATATACACATGTGTATCATGTACGCAAACAAAAAGACCAAAAATAAGTAATGGATGAATGAGTAAATAGCTAAAATGGGAACCCAAGAGCACCTACCTGAAGGGTACTTGTGAATAGTAAAAAGGAATAATGCATAAAATGTGGTGTGCCCCTACGGCAGAATAGGCTCTGTTGTGGAAGAAATGAAGTGCTTACAGGATTTACAGCAGGAAAACATTTGCCTGGGTGAACAAAGTCAGATCCAAAAGGGCCCATATTGTTTGAGTCCATTCGTATGAGCTATCCAGGGTAGGTAAGTGCATAGGGAGAGAAAGTAGACCCAAGTTGGCAGGGGCTGGAGGAGGGAAACTGGGTGTGGGTAAGGGCATGATGTAAATGCTCTGGAGTTAAGTGATGGTGATAGCTGCTTAGTGAACGCACTAAAAGCCACTGGGCTATATGCACTACAGGGGTAGACTGTATGGGTTATGATGAACTCTGTGTGGTGGTCATAATACTGGTGATGGCGATTGCTGTGATGATGATGATGGTGTGAGTGGTCATGGTGACGAGAATACTGAAGGTTGCAGAAATGGTGGCGGTGATTGTTCATGGCTGTAGTAGTGGTGAGAGTGGTGATGATGATGGTTGTGGTAATGAAATGGTGGTGATAGTCATAGTGATATGGTGGTATTGATGATAGTTCTAGTAACGGTGATGTTGGTGGTCATGGTGATGATAGTGCTATAATGATAATGCTGATTCTAATGATATAATGGTGATAAGAGTTGTAATGAGTCTTTCTGTCCCACCAGCTAGCTCCCAAATAGTGACATAGAGACTCCTTAATTATGAAAACTTAATTATGAAAGCTTCAGCTGTTCCACTAGCTCTTAAAACAGAAACCATTTCTATTAATCTACGTGTTTGCCTTGTGGCTTTTTACCTTGTCTCTCTACTGCCCGTCCTGCTTCCTCCTGCATACCTAGATTCCTCCTCTTCCTTTCTCCCCCCAGAAATTCCCACTGTGCCTCCTGCCTAGCTTTGGCCACTTAGTTTTTTTGAGACAGGGTTTCTTGTGTAACAGTTCTGGCTGTCCTGACACCTGCTCTGTAGACCAGGCTAGCCTCAAACTCGCTGAGATCCACTTGCCTCCTGATTGCTGGGAATAAAGGTGTGCACCACCACTTCCTGGCGGTCATTTAGCTCTTTAGTAAGCCAATCAGAAGGAGCCTTGGCAAAGACACATCTTCACAGTGTACAGAAAGATTATTCTACCACAGATAGTGATGGATGGTGTTGATGGTTGTAGTGACTGAGGTGATGGGCATAGCAGTGATGCTCATGATACTAGTGGCGCTGGTGGCTGTGGTGATAATGATGGTGGAGGCCATGGTGACTGGGACCTCAGAGCTCTGCCCCTCCCTCCAGGTCTAGTTCGAGAGCAAGAGGCTGGGTTGCTGCAGTTTCTCCGCCTGGATGGATTCTCTGTGCTGATGCGTGCCATGCAGCAGCAAGTGCAGAAGCTCAAGGTCAAGTCGGCATTCCTGCTGCAGAACCTGCTGGTGGGCCACCCAGAGCACAAAGGTGAGGTGGCTGAGAGGGACCTGTGGGGGATACAGGCAGGTGTGAGAGCCTTCCTCCTGATGCCCACAGCTCTTCCCTAGGAACCCTTTGCTCTATGGGGATGGTCCAGCAGCTGGTGGCCCTTGTGAGGACAGAACACAGCCCTTTCCACGAGCACGTGCTTGGAGCCCTGTGCAGGTATGCTGGGGCCCCTGGAGGGGGCCTTAGATGGGGTTCCCAGGACAAGAGCAGCTCAGGCACTAAGCGCTTGCTCCTATGCTGGGATTCTACCCTGAAGAGTGGGAGACGAAGAGTGTAGGCCGGAGAGGGGCAGGGTCACACAATGTTTCCTCCCAGTGCCTGGGCGGGAGACTCCCTCTTTATAGTTCCCTAGTGTTCTGCGTCTTTTCAACCCAGGCCTTGGGCCACATGTGCCCCAGGGTTGCTATGAATGTTGCCCAATACAGAATTGTAAATGTACCTAAAACATTGTAAGGTTTTTTAAAATAACTCAATCATACCATTCTCCAGCATGAACTCTGTAGATGACATTATGTCACAGTGTCAAAAGGTTGGACACACCTGGACCATGATGGAGTCAGCGTAGACATTATGGCAGACACCATCTAAACTATATTCACTGCAATGATGTGTAGCAGCTGGAGGGCTGTTATAGAGATGGGAGCCAAGACCCACTATAGGGGCATACCTTGGCCCCCACAGGAGCATTGGCAGGGGGTTTGGAGCTGGACTGTGGTCTTTGTTGCAGATGGGGTCCTAAGATCTGCTCTCATATTCTCCTTTAGTCTCGTGACAGACTTTCCCCAGGGTGTGCGTGAATGCCGGGAGCCTGAGTTGGGCCTGGAGGAGCTGCTCCGCCACCGCTGCCAGCTGCTGCAGAAGCATGAGGAGTACCAGGTAGAAGGCGTGGGGAGGGTTCTGTGATGGCCCTGTGGCTGGTGGGCTCAAATTGTCCTGCCTTCTCTATTGTACATTTTCCTATTAAGCAATGCTGTGGGCGGTTATGTCAGTGGGGAAGTGAGAATTATTTTATAAACTGGTTAAAAATGATAATTAAACTTATTAGTTATTTTGTACCCTAAAGTGATAAACATCCTTAAATATCTAAGTAGGTGAATAAATTAAGTAGATAAGAATGGATTACTCAGCCAGGCAATGGTGGCATGTGCTTTTAATCCCAGCACTCGGAAGATAGAGGCAGGTGGATTTCTGTAAGTTTGAGGCCAGCCTGGTCTATGGAGTGAGTTCCAGGACAGTCAGGGCTACACAGAAAAATCCTGTCTTAAAAAAATTTTTTTTAAACTTATATTTCTGTTTTGATTGTTTGTGGGGTACCTTTGGAAGCCAGTGGAAGGCACTGGAACCCCTGGAGCTGACATGTTTGTGAGCTGCCTGATGTTGGTGCTGGGAATTCAGGTCCTCTGCAAGAGCAACAAGTGCTCTTAACCACTGAGCCATCTCTCCAGCTTCTGTTATTTGATTTGTTTTTTATCTTTATGTGTGTGTGTTCATGTGTATGTGTGATGACGCTTGTGTGGAGGTCATGTTGTCAGTTTTACCTGCTGCGACGAGACCCTGCCAGCCTTGATTATTCATTTTGCAAAGTGCCCACTGCTTCAATGCTGCCACTCTTAACAATGCTAAGCAGAGCAAATGTGCACCAGTGATGTCCACTCTGTTGCCCCTATGCCTCTCTGGACACACCTGATGTTACAGAGGGATACTGGTAAGTGGGAGAGGCAGGACACCTGCTAGCAGCTGTCTGTCTGACCTCATCCCAGGAACCTGTGACCTTACTACCTGTCCCCATGGAGTATGGGAAGCTGGAGTCCATTCTGGCCTGGTGTCAGGTGGAGGATGTAGGGGACCTACATGCTGCACTTGTATTTATCTCCCAGGAGACCCTGAGCTGAATGATTCTAGGGTTCACCTTAGAGGTACCCACCACTGTTAGGTGGACAGACCAATGCTTATTATTATTTTTTAAGTTTTTCTTAAAAATAAAAACAAGGCTGGATATTTTTTCCTCATAACAAGAACAAGGTAGCACTGAGGCCGAGGCTGGTAGATCTCTGCGGGTGGAGGCCAGCCTGGGCCCTGCGGAGCATTCCAGGCCTGCTGCTGGGAGAAAAGTGGGCAGCACTGTGCCCAGCACGGGAGCTTTATTTTGACTCCTGGTGTTGGAGGTTTTCTCTTTCATTACAGCTCTGTTGTGTGGAGTGTGGATGGCTTCATTGCCTCATTGATTTAACTGCCTTTTTTTTTTTATTTTTATTTTTGTTTTTTGAGACAGGATTTCTCTATGTAACAGCCCTACCTGTCCTGGAACTAACTCTGTAGACCAGGGTAGCCTTGAAGTTACAAAGATCCGCCTGCCTCTGCCTCCTGAGTACTGGGATTAAAGGTGTGCAGCTAACTGTCTCTCTTTTTTTTTTAATTTATGTTTTAGGTAGGTTCTCACTGTGTTAGCTCAAAGTAGTCTCAAGCTTGAAATCCTGAGGTAGCTGCCTCTTAAAGGAGGTGTGGGTTGTCCCCAGTTCTCACTGCTACAAACATTGCTCTAAAAACAGTTTTTTGAGGCAGAGAACATTGCTCAAAGTACTTGCCACGAGATGCTGAGCTCAAATCCCAGGTGTACACAATTCTAGCACTCGGGAGCAAGACAGAGAAGATTCCTTGGGGTTCATCTGTGACCAGTGCAGTAGAATCTGTGAACTCCAGGTTCATTGAGAAACTATCTCAAAAACAGATGGTGGTGCACACCTTGAATCCTAGCACTGGGAAGGCAGAAGCAGACTGATCTCTGTGAGTCTGAGGCCAACTTGGTCTACATAGTGAGGTCCAAGCCAGCCCAGGGTTACATTGTGAGACCTTGCCTCCAAAAGAAGAGAAAGAGATGGGGAGCAGGTGAGGAAGATACTTGTTAACCTCTGGTGTCCACACCTATGTGTACACACATGCACTCCTATCTGCACACATGTGCACACACACAAACAAGGTGGATGGCTTCTGGGAACTCTAGTTTTTACATACATGCACACACGTGAATGTATACATACTGACATAAAAAAAACACTCTCCATCCTGCCCCCCCCCATAAAAATACCACTTAAAAAATGTCTAGCCGGGCAGTGGTGGCGAACGCCTTTAATCCCAGCACTCGGGAGGCAGAGGCAGGCAGATCTCTGTGAGTTCGAGGCCAGCCTGGTCTACAAAGGGAGTTCCAGGACAGGCTCCAAAGCTACAGAGAAACCCTGTCTCGAAAAACCAAAAAAAAAAAAAAAAAAGTCTATATTCATCTGTTTATTATGTGTGTGGGCATGTGTGTGCCATGGCGCATGGGTAGAGGTCACAGGACAATTTGTGGGAGTCAGTGCTTAACTTCCACAACATGGGTTGTGGAAATTGAACTCTGATCCTAAGGCTTGGTGGTCAGCACCTTTACCTGGGCTGGATATATGAAATCCACAGGGCTGATGTGACAACAGACCAATTTGGGTGGCCCCAGGCTCTCTTCTCCAAAGCTCAGAAACCCATGAGCAGGGCAAGTGAGCATGATCTAGCCGTGGTCACTGGGAAAGCCCAGTGGCTACTGGAGTGGGCATGTGGTAGCCAGTAGGAGGGAGGGTTGTTTTGGCTGCTGAATGTGCGGGAGGCAGATCTGGCGGTGCTCAGGATTTCTCTCTCCTGATCCAGGAGGAGCTGGAGTTCTGTGAAAAGCTGTTACAGACCTGTTTCTCCAGCCCTACTGAGGACAGCATGGATCGGTGAGACCAGGTGGCTTCTTGCATTCTCTTCGTGGGAACCCCAGGCCTCCTGCCTCCCTCCTTCCCAGGCGCCCTCTCCCAAGGGACTGCCAGGCCTTCCTTATTCAGGCCTGGGCCTGGGCCTGCCAGCCCATCTCTGGGCAGCCCCCTGGATGGGGTCCCGAGAAAGGTGCTGGCCCCTTGGATTCCCCCTCCCTTGCTTTCTGTCATCCTTTCCTCTCATGTCCACACTGCTCTTCCAATAAAAGCATTTCTCCTGTTTCCCTTCCCCTGATTGTCTTGCCTTTTTTTTGGAAGGCAGGAGGGGTTGAGCTTAGAGGACTTGGTCGCTCACTAAAGGGATAATAAAAGTGTTGCTGTTATTCTCAAAAGTGCCGTCTCCTTTTATCTTCCTGCCTTTGTTATGCTGGGACCATCTGTCCTTTTCAAAATTTTTATATATATGTAATTTTTTAAAAACACATTTATTTATTTATTTATTTGTGTGTAAGGGAGGGGACATAGCCTTTGGGTGGAGGTCAGAGAACAACATGCGGGTATTGGGAATCAAATCTAAATCATCGGGTCATGAGGTTTGCACAATAAGCCCCTTTACCCATGGAGCTAGTTCACCATCTCTAAAGGAAGTTTTATGTGAAGGCTAATCTTCACTGTCAATTTGGCTGATTTAGAATCACCATGGAGACATCTCCAGTGAGACTGTTTCTATGAAGGTTTAACTGGGAGAGGAGACCCACTCTGAATATGGGTAACAGTGTCCTATGGGCTAGGGTCCCAGACTGAAAAGGAGGCGGCATGGGGAGCACAACTAGTGTTAACAATTTTCTTATGTGCAGGTGACGGCTTGTTACACAGAAGTACAAGGATCAAACGAACACCACAGGCAACAAATAAATTAGAAATAGCACACAGCCCAGAAGAAGACAAGACAGAAAAAATAATTACTGACAGGTTTTTAATCCGTGAAAGCAGGTCCATTAAAGCCATTTGAGAATTAAGGGGTGGGAAAAACAACTAGGTCCCCTGAAAGACAAGACAATACACACAAATATGACTCAATATAACTTCCCCGAAATATAAAGCGCGGCTTTCAAGAAGGAGCAGCAAAGTTTCTTTGCATTAGTCTTTACAGCTGACCTCTAAAATAGGCACGATAGGAGGCATGAAAGTTGGGGTAAACTGAGGCTCAGCGCTAGAAAAGGCCCTTAACTGACTGAAATGCAGCGTGAGGGGTTCCTCCCGGTCGTGACAAGAGAAAGCTTTATGTGGCAACTGGCAACAGTTAGACGCCGCTTGGGCATCTGCCTAAGTGGGGACTGAGGTCAGCCTAAAAAGCACGACGGAGGCGTCCGCGACGAACCCGCCGCAACAAAAGCAGCCAGCTTCGGGTGGGGACGAAAAGTCGGAATGGATTCTTCAGGAGTTGGCACTTGAGTCAAAACGGAAGTATGGCTGGAGGAGACCGAATAACAAATGGATTTCCGAAGGTAGCGATCAGGGCGAAAAATCCTGAAACAGAATGTAGTCTTGGGCTTCGGAATGTAGTCATAGAAAACCGGGTTCTGGGTGCAGCAGCGCCTGCGTAGTGGGTCCACCGAGTTTATCCAGGAAGAACGATGGCAACGGTGGGCCCAGGCGGCGGTGGATTTCCGGAGTGGGCGTGGTCTGGGCGCCAGGGTACAGTGCGCACGCGCCTCGCCGGCGGACCTAGCGGCCTCTCGCGCACCTGCGTACGGACGGCGACCACGAGTGGGCGGAGCCTGTCTTCTTGGGTCCTCCCGCGCTCGGGGCATTGTGGGACAGTGGCGGAGCTGGCTGTGCGTTAGAGGCCTTGAGCTGGACGGCTGGGCCGGAGAAAGCCAGCCGCTTCAGGGGACACTGAGTGAGGAGACGGTCGTCGGCTCTCGGGTGTAGCTCTGCGCCCGTTGGGGCTGCGGAGGCTTGTTTTTTTTTTTTGTTTGTTTGTTTTTTGTTTGTTTGTTTTATTTCCTGTCCCTCGGTGCCGGTGTGTCTGTCTGTGTGTTTCTGTGTGTGTAACCCGCGGCGACTTCCCTCGTCGCCCCTGCTTCGGAGGTGTCTGCGCAGGCCTCGCGTCTGCCACGAAGCTCTGCTGTGGAACGAGCGCGCCTACTTTGTCGCGAAGCCCCGAACTCGTCGACGCTCGGCGGTGAGGCAGGGGATTCCCTGCGACCGGAGGGCGCTTGCGCGGCTCCGCGAGCTCCGGCCCGGGCGCCTGCGCGAGCTCCCCCCGGCGCCGCCCCCGCCCCTCTTAGCCGGCCCCTCGGCAGGGCCGGAGCCGCCGGCGGCGGGGCGGCGGGGGCGCCCCGATGAGCCCCGAGTGCGAGGAGCCGCCGCCCCCCCGCGCAGGTGAGCAGCGCAGCCACCTTCTCACTCCCGAGTTCCTGCCTCAGCCCCCTTGAGCGCCCCCGAGTCTCTTAGTATCCTCCCTTTTACTCCCCAAGTCTCTCAGCCACTTGTCAGTGTCGTCAAGTCTATTTCCTGTCGCCGGGCCTCGCTGTCATCATTCCCACCCCATCTTCCTCGTCTTCTGAGTGAGGGTCCTCTCTAAGTCTCGTAGGCTCTTCTTCCTTCCTTAGCCTCTTTTCCCTGCAGCCCACCACCCCCATCTCTTCCCACTGGGGTCTCCATCACCTCCACCTGTCATTCTGACTCAGCTCCCTTGGGACTTCTCGGGCCCACTCCCCCGTCGTAGTCTTCCTTCCTCCCGCCTGCCCTTCTGTTCTCACCTCCGTCTCCCCGTTTCGCTCTCATCGACTTTCATGGACTCTTGGCCTTTCTGGTTCTCACCCTCCGCTCAGGAAGGCAAGATTAAGCGGGTTTTTCCTTCCCCTTGACTGGGACTGTCGTGTCCCCCCCCCCCCGGCTGTCCCTAGCTTCCTATGGTGAGGAGGCACTTGGAGGCTACTGTTCTTTGGTGCACGACTGGATACTAGTGTGAGATGTGGGCCTGCCTGGTGCTGGGTTCCCGAGGAGAGTGCTCTCAGCGGAGGGCCCTGGCACTTTGTCTACCCAGGGAACCAAAGGCAGAGTCGGACGGTCACAATTGCAGTGTGTTGTGATGGTGGTAACCCGGGGTGCTGTGGCAGCAGGCCACAGAATGAGAGAGACTGGTGAGACCGGCCGGATGGGTGGCTTTTCTCTCGAGGAAGGCTGAGTAGGAGTTAACAGATGGAGAGTGGGAAGAAGGGCTTTCCAGGTGGAAGAAGCAGCACGTGCAGATATGTGAAGGTGGGAGCCCTGCAGGAGGCAGGAGTCCCGTGGGATGAAGTGGGTTGAAGTGTCGAGAGGGCAAAGGGCGGAATGCCATGGCTGGTACATTTGTACAGGGCCTTAAGTGACCTGGTTAGTGATCCCTTCTTTTTCCTCCCTTCAGTGGTGGTGCTGAGGCTCAAACCCAAGGTTTCCAGCTGCTGGGCAAACAACTCTTACAATACAGCCTGAGCCTCCCCTATGACTTTTAAGTTTTGAGACAGTATCTAACTACATTATTTAGACTTCCTTGAACTCTGCAGAGCCAGTGGGATATTGATTGGACAATCTTTCTGCCTCAGTCTTCTGAGTAGCTAGGGTTACATATTTATGTTACCAGGCTACGGTGGTTAGGGTCTTTCTTGATCACACTCTTAATATACAAAGGCGACTTTACTGAGACCATATTGCCATTAACATCTACCTGGAAGGCAAGAAGTTTCTGGAAAGGAAGCTACATTGTATGCCAGATGTGTGGGGTTGAGGGCTGTAAAACTGCAATAGGGTTGCTTCCATCCTGAAGGAGAGGTTCTGTCAGCACCAAGGCCAACGCTGCAGAGACTGCATTGTTTGAACAACACACTGTGAATTGTTTCTGTGTGCATTTCATGTTCCTAATGTCGACAGAGACAGTTTACATGGGAGCACTTGCCATATTCTGCCACATACACTTGGAGTTGTCTTGTGTTGTTTAAAATTGCTCCTGTGGATTTGTTTGTTTTCTGGTAACTTTTGCCTAATTTGAATCATTTTCCCAAATTCAGTGACTCGAAACCTTTAGCTTTGGGATTGGGATAATGAGAAATTGTTTAAAGCAGGATCTTTTAGTTAGATCTCAGTTCGAGTCCTGGCTCTTGCCTTTCCAAGTGGTGAGCCCTTGGAAAAGTTAGGCAAGTGTTTTTCGTGTAAGTGGGCTAATAGGAGGGCTCTCTGTAGGGTGGCTCTGGGGATTGAGTTAAATGTTTGTTAATGCCTGTCATAGAAGGTAAGGCACAAGTGCACCACATCAGGACCTCAGATTTATGATTTGATCTTCGATGTCTTAGTAGTTCTCAGTCAGTACGATGTGTCCTCTAGGAGACAATTGGCAATGTTTGGGGACCCTTTGGTTGTCAAAACTACAGGAGATAGGAGGAAGTCTGCTTCCTACATCTAGTGTATGTATATCCCAATAGCAAGGGATGCTATTGCTTGTCTTTCAGTATGCAGGGCAACTTCACCACAAATAATTATCCAGTCCCAAATGCCATTGGTGCTGATAGGAAAGAAAGCAGGGAAACACTGCTACTCTGCTTCATTGCTTGACTATCTTGTGTACTTTGTGCTTCTATGTGATGTGAGCTGTTGTGTATTTTCCTTTATATTCATCCTCTTTTGATTGTTTGCTTTTGTTGGGTCATATGGTATCTTCCTTCCATTGAAGGAGAGCAACCTCATTCCCCTCTTTTTTAATTCTACTCTGGCCAAGAAATCACTTTCTCCTCTCTGGCTTCAGTTTCCATTAATCCAACAAGTACTTTTACTTTTTATTTTGAACCAGAGTCTCATGTAGATCCACCTGGCCTCAAACTCACTGTGTAGCAAGGGATGAGATTTATTTCTGATCCTCCTGCCTCTACTTCCCAAGTGTTAGGATGGTAGTGGTGGTCCACCATTGGGATTCTAACTCAGGGCCTCGTGCATGCTAGACAAACACCTTGGCAAATTAACTACATCCCCAACCCACCAAGAAACACTTTGGATTTTTTTATCTGGCGGTATGTTAGGTCCTACGTGGCATCTCTAGAGAGTGGCAGGTACCTGGGCAGACCTGTCTTTTCCTCACAGCCGAGACTTATGTGCTCTCATAGAGTGACCAAAGGGATGCTTAGGAAGGAGGTTTGCTGGGGGTGGCTTCTTGGAGGAAGTGGTGTCAGTGTAGAGGCATCAGTCTCAGTCGGTGTACATCAGTCTCGAGAGGAGGTAGTCAGACTCAGAGCTTGTAGGGCAGGTGGAGGGCACAGCCCCCATCCTGAGAGCAGCCAATTTGGCACAACTGTTGAGTGCTTCTGCCATTAGACTTGCTGCAGGAGAGAGGTAAGAGGCGTGGGTGCTAGGAGTCAGTGCCCAATACTAGTTTGGTGGGAACACACCAATGCCAGACCAGGGTTTTTTCTTTGCACACCAGTTTTATGAATTCTCCAAGAAGGGGTGCCTTATAGTAATCTCATCTGTAAGATATTTCTCAGATGAGAAACTGAGGCTCAGGGGCATTAGGTCCTTGGTTTTCATTTTGGAGAGATAAAATTCCAGTCTTGGTCAAGTGCAGTGATATGTTCCTATAATCTTAGCTACTTAGGAATCTGAGGCAGGAGGATCACTTGAGCTTGGGAGTTTTAAGCCAGTCTGGACACACACTTGAAGATTTGAACTTTTGACAGTCTTTTGAAGTTTAGTTGAATTTAATTTTGAGATAGGATCTTTATATATAGTCCAGGCTAGCTTCAACTTCCCAAGTCTGGTCCATCAGTCCTGGTTCCCCTCTGTTTTTCTAGGGGCTATTCCACATCTATTCAGTAGGCTGTTCCTTTTTCCTTTTAACCCTGTGGCCACCCCAGGAGATGAGTACTGAGTATAAATCTTCAAGTCTTCTCCTAGTCCTTGGCCAAGTATCCTTAGACTGTTTTCTAATTACTCCTCCCTCCTATGGGATTGGGTCAAAGTTTCTCTTTCCTCTGGGAGGAGGGTTCTAGGTTCTGAGGGGTAGGCCCATGGTTTGTTATTTCACTCAGACGTCTACCCCCAGGCTTTTCTAAGCATGGGAAGCCCTGGCTCATTGTTCATGTGGCCAGGCCTTTCTAGCAGTGGTTCCTTCTCTAAATGGTTGTCCCCCTGTGCTTGCTTTGCTAGGGTGATGATATGCTCTGAAGGCCACATTGCAGATTCTACCCAGAGGTGGTTAGGTTGCTGTTATTGTCTCCTCATCCCTGGTATTAAGTGTCCCAAACCCCTTTTCCAGATTTGGCCAGGAGCTGGCTGTGGCATTAAAAAATAGAGGCATGATCCACCCAGCCTTTTAAGGAGCTAGCAGGCCTGCTGCTGGTAGCACAGCTTCCTTTCCTCCGAGAACAGCCAACTGGCCTGAGGGTCTGTCGTAATGCTGGCACCTTTGAGCAGCTCAGGTGGCTCTCCTGAAGGGCTCTCTGCTCTAGCCTCCCAAGGTGGAGGGGTCAAGGGGTGGTTTGGGCAAGTATGGCAGGATTGGCAGATAAAGGACCTGCCCATGGGTTTCCTGGTAGGCAGTGTTTAAAGCTACAGTGGTGGCTGCAGCAACAGTGGGGACAGGGTGGGGACCACCCTAAGTTCTGTCTGGCCCAGGGAAGGAGAAGGTGCAGGAACTGGCAGGCTCCTGAGAGGGACAGCTAGTGTCAGAGACCTTAGAATAACAACAAAACAAGAAGCCAGAGCTGCTGATGTTAGAGCTGGCAGGAGAGGCAAAGCGACTTTCGTTCCTAATGGCTTCCTTTCTCATTTATAATTTCCCTTCCTTCCGTTAGCAGCCAGTCTTGGTTTTCAAACCGTCTCTAAAACCAGTGCTTGTCACTTCCGTTTTCTTGAAGTTGCTGAAAGTTACACAGGGTGGGGGTGGCGGGGTGTGTGGTGTTAAATATCTGAGTGATCTGAAGAAAGTTCTTAAGTCATTTGGGCAAATGCTGAGAGTCCCTGCCTTTCTGTCACCCTTGGTGTAGTGACTGTCTCCTACCTCTCTTGCTTGAAAGTGTCTAAGCATGGTCTCAGGACAGCCTGGGGGAGGAATTTGTCTTCTGGACCTGCCTTCAATCAGCACCTCTCCCCGATAGTCTGGGTTTTCCAGACTCCCGAGGCTGTTGGACACTGCATGAACCCTATACTAACCATTACCTCTAGATTTGCTCCAGGGGCACCCTGCCCAGTTCTCTGGGAAGCTAGTTTGGGGAGGGAATCCCAACCTAGTCACTGGGACAGGTGGTAAGGTTGAGGTGGGGATGGGGATTTTGAGGGACTGTGAACTGTGCCCTCTAACCAAGTGTCTAGAAGTGAGTGGTGAGAGTTTTTGTCAAAAGGCCAGGGCATGTCATATGGATTCTGTTTTTCTCTCTTGGTAACTGTGTGGTTCTCTTTCTTCTGACCCCTTTTCTAAATAGGATTCTGTTGTCAGATGGAACTGACAGTGATTCTTTCCCTTCTGTTTAGTGCGAAGACAAAATACTAAAAGGCTAGGTCCTGGGATTGGCTGCAGATGATGGCTTGGCCTTGCCCCTGACCTGTCTCCCACTGTGGAAGACGTTTTTTGTGTTCTTCAAACAGCTTCACTTTATCACATTTATTTATTTTGTATGTGTAGTGTACTTTTTTTTTTTTAAACCACAGTGTGTGTAGAGGTCAGAGGACACTTGAAAGAGTCAGTTCTCTCCTCCACACGTGGGATCCAGGGACTGAACTCCGATTGTCAGGTTTGGCAGTTCCTTTTCCTGTTCAATTAGCCATCTCGCCAGCACTAAGCCCCACTTTATTACAGTGGGAAGTATGTGACTAACACATAATAGTGAATCTGCCCACCATGCTCTGCATGGCATTCTGCTGGCCACACTGAAAAAAGCCTTCATCACTACACTCAGTGAAACTCTTCCACACTTCTAAGAGTCTACCTGGCCCTCTGTCCTCTGGGCTCCCCTGTCAACTCTCATGCTGCATATGCTTTCTCTGTGAGCCTGCAGCCTGGTGTGCTTGGTGACTCTTCTCCAACCAGGCTTGGCCCAGGAGTTGACTCTTAGCTGTAAGATAGGCAGTTCCCAGTGAGAGTTGTACTGCAGGCCTATGTGGGCATAGAGTATACACCTCCTGCCCCTGAGGAAGGCCTCTGTCCCATGCCCAGAGTGGCGAGGACCACCTACTGGATGTAGGCCATAATGGCCATCTCAGTGTGGCTCTGCACCATTAATGCTCCTTAAATCACATGCCTGCCTCTGCCATTTTCTCACCATGCAGACTTAACAAGGTGACTTTCTTATCTCAGGGATGAGGAAAGGGGAATCTGCTTGAGCTCTCCAGTCTAGTGGCCCTGAGCAGGTTTTGTTTCTTCATTAATGGTTTTGGTGGCTTATTATTTGCTGTCCAGTTTAGCCGTTTAAAGACTGCAAGTCAGTGGTTCTGAATACATCCGTAACTTTGTGTAGCCATCACCACAATCAATTTCATGCTTTTTTTTTTCTCAAAGTTTTTGAACTTTTTTTTTTTTTTTTTTTTGAGACAGGGTCTTAGGTAACTGAGGCTAGTGTTGAACTCATTTTGTGGTAAAAATTGATTTTATTTTGTTTGTTTTTCTTTTTGGTTTTTCAAGACAGGGTTTCTCTGTATAGCTGTGGCTATCCTGGAACTAGCTCTGTAGACCAGGCTGGCCTTGAATTTCACAGAGATCCACCTGCCTTTGCCCCCCCCTGAGTGCTGGGATTAAAGGCATGTGTCACCACTGCCCAGTGGTCAAAATTGATTTTAAACATCTAGATCCTCCTGCCTCAGCCTCTCAAGTGCTCAGATTCCAGTTAGGCATCATTGTTCCTGGCTGGCTCAGTTTTAAAACATTAAGAAAAAAAAATCACCTCACAAGGAAACTGTCTCCTCAAGCAGTTACTCCAGTTCCTCTAGTTCCTTAAAACACCTAATCTCTTTTCTGTCACTGTGGATGGTTGTCTGTTCTGAACACTTCATAGTATCTTCTCACTGCTAGGTGAAGCAGCCTCCCGTGTAGAGAGGCTCCATGTTCACCAAGGCGAACTTCTTGTCGCTTTACACCACGTGGTCTCCAGCCGGAAATCAGCAGAGTCATGATTAATGTGGCGGTTGCGCCTTGAGACTATTCTAGTCCTACGTATATGCAGATCAGGAAACCTGTCTGCCTCACCCCTGCTCTCTGTCAGTGCTCTTCTGGGCTGCTGTTCCCCTTTGCAGTGAATGTCTTCTGTATCAGGTGCTCCACTGACCCATGAGAGGCTGCCATTGAGTGAGGAAGTAGGAAAGGGTCCCCTGAGGTCTGCACAACGTGTGTTTCTTGTGAAGCAGAAGTTCCTTCACCCTCACCCCACATCTGGAATAACACCTCCAGCACCTGCATTGGCCTTGGGACTAGCCTGTCCCTTCCCAGCCTGTCTTGAGTGATCTTGTGCCTCCTCCTCCCTGGACTTCCTCCCTTTGGCCTTGATGGAATGGGGCCAAGGTTTGGGAGTGATTTTACTTTATCAATCCCAGACCCGTAGACCCCTGCTTCAGGGGCTGGAACCTTGTGACCAACGTTATTTGGCAATATGTATATCTTTCAGCTAATATTTGTGAGCATTTACAACAAAAGGGTAAGGTTATGTGTTAGGTGGTATCCTATGTGCTTAGTAACATAGGAAGATTTTGGAAGAATAGTCTTACAATTTTTTTATTTTTTAAATTTTTAAGTTTTATGTGTATGGCTGTTTGGTCTTTGTGTATGTCTATGCTTCACATGTCTGCCTAGTGCCTGTGGAGGCCAGAAGAGGGCATTGGGTCCCCAGGAACTAGAGTTTACAGTCAATTGTGAGCTGCCATGTGGGTGCTGGGAATGGAACCCGAGTCCTCTGGTTGAGCAAGTGCTCTAAACCACTGAGTCGTCTTCAGCCCCTGCAGTCTTTATTGTCAGAACACATAGCTACAAGTGCATTGTTACTGTTTGTTAATCTTCTTTCTGGATAGCAGTAAATGAGCTCCGTACAGGGCAGAGCAAGTGGATCAAGTCTGGGCCAGGGGAACTGACTGGTTTCACCTAGCTGGTTGGGAAGGCCCCTGTGCAAGGAAAATGCTTAGTAAGAGACCCTGAAGAATGAGGAGAAACCTCATTCTGGGACAGAGCTACCGAGGTAATCAAAGCTTAGTTTGTTTTAGAAACAGAACAAAGTGGAGTGTGTCCAGGGTGAGTGAAGAATGCAGCATGCAGAAGGCTAGAAGAGTGGGATAGGTTTCCTGATAGTTCTTCAGGGCACCTGGAGTCCAGTATGGGCTTTGACTATCTTCAGAGAGCTCTACCTGACTGGCTGTGGTGGAGGAGGTCTTCTCGCCTGGACCAGTCTCAGGTTGCAAATCAGAGGGTCTCAGGAAGTCATGAGGTCTGTGCAAGAAGAAACCATTTGGGGTCTGGTGTCTGTTTGCCAAGTTGTAGGCACTCCTGGCTAGAACTGCTTTCTTAGCTTCATCCAGTGTGGCCTGGGGCAGCAGTGGCCTCTGCCTCCGGGAGTTGGCAGGCCATCAGGAGACAAGTGAAGAGCAGAAGTTGTGGTTAGGCCGTAGTTGTAGCAAGAGTTCCACAGATGCTGTCCTTGGGCTAGATGGCCCCTGAGGTCAATAGGAAGCCTCCTAACTTACTGGGGTTCAGTTCTTTCATTTTGTGTGATATGATGACAGCTTTTGTGACTGTGGCTTGGATCTGTGTACCCAATGCATGTTGTTGAATACGTAGGTGGTAGCATAGGTTGGGTCTGATGTTGGTCTCTGGAGCTTTGTAGTTGTTTGAGAGGAGCAAGGCATTAGTGCAGGGCAGGGACTCAGGACAGTGCTGCCAGCTGATTAGTACCAGGGTATTCTAGTTAAAGCTAGTTACTGGAGTCAGGGCTTGATAGCTCTTTATTCTCTTGCTGAACAGTTTATCCTCATAGGTTTCTTTGGGCCCTGCTTTAGTTTAGTGACTGTCCTAGGAGCCCCGACCCCAAGTTTTCCTCTTCCCTGTCCCAGGCCTGGGCGTGGGGTGATGAGAGTATAGTTGGGCTGTGTTTGTGTGCGTGTGGTGTCCAGGCAACAGCCACAGCCTCGAGTTGAGCATACTTCCTCTTTTCCGGCTGCCACCACCCCACACCTCACCAGGCGGCCTTGGGTGATTTGCTGGGACAGGCAGCAGCTGTGTGCTAGAGGTCATGGGAGCCTTTGAATTTGTTCAACAAATAAAGTGAATCTGAAGCCAGAAGTTCAAATGATATCCTTGCCCAGATACAAGACAGTGAATACAGGCTCATGGGGATGGGCCAAGGTCACTGCAGGCTGTTTAGCTTTTCCATGCAGGCTCTGGATACTCCACACTTAGGACTTTGACTTCACCAGGCCCTAAGCTAAGGATGACAAAGTGGCATTATACTGCGGGGGAGGCAGTTTGGAGGCTGAAATGGTGGGCTCTGGGTTCCCTGGCAGGATTGGGTGCTAGTCACAGTGCTGAGTGTATGTGCTGTACCTGTGGAGCTTCTGTGCAAGGTAGACTTGTGTGGAATCTGTGTCTGGGGCCTAGAAAGGGTGTTTGTGCTTGGTCACTGGGACTTCCTTATCCAGCAGGGGTTGCTATGTGTATATGACAAATTGATTATGCCCGTGCTTGTAGGGCGCCATGTTTTGGAAGTTTGACCTGCACACAAGCTCTCATCTGGACACGCTGCTGGAAAAGGAGGACCTGAGCCTGCCTGAGCTTCTGGATGAGGAGGACGTGCTGCAGGAGTGCAAGGTTGTCAACCGGAAGCTCCTGGACTTCCTGCTACAGCCATCCCACCTGCAGGCCATGGTGGCCTGGGTCACCCAGGAGCCCCCAGCCAGTGGTGAGGAGCGGCTACGCTACAAGTGAGTCCTTCACTCTCCCCTGTACTCAGTAACTGAGCTTTGGGGATGAGGAAGTAAGGCAGGGAGGGTCAGGCCCTTTACAGGATCACAGCTCGCCTAGTGAATACTCTTCATGGTCCAATTCTTTTAAAAGTTTTGTGTGATAAGATTCTTTACACATGCTAAATACAAGGCTTTGGGATAAGTCTCATTCACCCTTTAAACCTCAGCAAGGAGCCAGGTTTCCTCACTTCCATTTGCCTTTTTTCTTGTTGTCCTCATTTTCATTTTGTTGTTTCTGATATAGGGTCTCAGGTAGCCCAGACTGATCTTGAACTTGTTGTGTTGAGGACCACTTTGAATTCCTGATCTTGTTCCCTTTCAAGTGCTGAGATTATAGCATGAATGCACCATGCTTGACTTCTTCCTGTGTGTGTGCGTGTGCGTGTGTGTGTGTGTGTTTTCAGAGGACAAATTGCATGAATCAGTCTTTTCCCATCTCTCCTTGATCATGTGAGTTCTGGCGGTTGAACTTAGGTTTTCAGGCTTAAATTTTACCTGCTGAGCCAGCTCATCATTCCTCTACCTTATTTTTTGAGACTGGAGCTACTGAATCAGAAGCTAACCAGTTCAGTTATCCTGTCTCAACAAGCTCCAGAGGTCTGTCTATCTCTGCCTTCCTAGTTCTGGGATTACAAACACAAGCCATCACAGCCAGCATTTTTTTTTTTTTTTTGGTTTTTCGAGACAGGGTTTCTCTGTGGCTTTGGAGCCTGTCCTGGAGCTAGCTGGTAGACCAGGATGGTCTCGAACTCACAGAGATCCGCCTGCCTCTGCCTCCCAAGCGCTGGGATTAAAGGCGTGCGCCACCATCGCCCCGGCTTCACAGCCAGCATTTTAGTAGGTGCTAGGGATCTAAACTCAACTCCTCATGTTTGCACAGCAGTCACTTTTACTGACTGAACTATCTCCCTGGTCCCTTCCCAGTGATTCTTTGTTGGTGTTTGTTTGATTTTAAAATTTGTATGTATTTATGTGTACCTGTGGATTTTGTGTGAACCACATGCATGTAGGTTTTGAAGGAGCTCAGTGGATGTTGGATCCCTGGAGCTGGAGTTACAGAAGGTTGTGAGCCATCTGATATTGGTGCAGGGAACTAAACTTTGTCCTCTGCAAGGCTTTGTTTTTTTTTTTTTTTTTGTTTTGAGACAGGGTTTCTTTGTGTAGCCCTGACTGTCCTGGAACTCACTCTGTAAACCAGGCTGGCCTTGAACTCACAGGGATCCTCCTGCTGCTGCTCCCAAATGCTGGGATTAAAGGTGTGCACCACCACCATCCCCTCTGAAAGTCTTTAAGCATGCTTAACTGCTGACCTTCTCTCTAAGTCTTCTTCCTGGTGTTTTTAATCAATTAAGAATTTTTCTCAGGATATGATGTAGACTTGAACATAGCTGTAAGAACTAGTTGAGTGATCCTAAGTATATGTTGCTGTTTTCCCAACTGGTGATAGTTTGCCTGACTTTATAGGGTTTCACACTGAGATAGTGACATGGACATAGCATGCCTGGTCCCTGCCTATCCTGTTGAAAGGTTTTCTGACCTTCCTTGTACTCTTCTGAATATGTGTAGGCTTTTGTGTCTGAACCACAGCAACATCTTGAGCACTTCCATCGCCATACAGATCCCCCTGGCCCCTTCATGACATGCTCCCTCCTTCTTAACTCGTGCTGCTAGTCTGTCCTCCTTTTACCTGTTGTGTTATTGACTTTTCTCCACATAGTTTCCTGGAGGTTGACTTAAGCCCCTGAGCAAAGGTATCTTTTCTTTGATCCAGAGTAAAAAGATCCTACCAGGACTGACTTTGGCTCATTGCATTCTGAATGCAGATACTGTTGTGGGGCAGCCTGTGGGGCTCCCATGTGGTTTACAGCCAGCCCCTGGCTCCAGACTGCCTTCTTTTCATCTGAGATTTTTTTATTATTGATTTCTCTTTCGGATTTTGAGCTTTGAGAGTACAGTGTCTGCATCTTTTTAACCATTCTTGGTGCCTGGCACAGTGCATGGCATGAAGAGCTCTGTGTAGGGGAGGAAGCAGGGTGCAGCACCAGGTAGTGAGGCAGGACCAGGCAGACAGGTCACTGTTGGGGCCACAGCAGTTGTGTGCCATCTTGCTTCTCTTCCTCGGTTGCTGCTTGTGCATGATCCTTCCCTGGTCTTACATCTCTACCTCCTGTGTCCATCCTGTTCACTGTGCTGCCCTCTGACTTGTTCTGTCTTCCCATCATGGGAACTTTGAGCCAGACAGATGATAATGAGGGACTCAGCAAGGCAGTGTCACCTGGAGAGCCATGGCCTGTTTGGTCCTGCTGAGTCTGTTTTCTAGATGATGGGGGCTCTTGGCACAGGTGACCACAACTTTGGGCCAGACTAGGAGCAGTTGTGGTCTCTCAGGGCCTTGGGTGGCACCTGTAGCAGTGACTCCCTTGGAATGTCAAGTATCCACATATGTCTAAGAAGAGGAGCAAAGGTTGGAGGTTTAGAAAGATGACACCAGGGCTAGGATGGCCTGAGCTGGAACAGCGTGTGAGACTGGCCTTTACATTAGAAGAGATGGGAATTAGTGGTGGGAGGGGATCAGGAAATGCTAAATCAGGAGTTTTAGGACTAAGTTCAAATCAAATGTCATTTTGTGGTGGTGGGAGTCCCAGTAGGGTTTGTTCGTTCTCTCTCTCTCTCTCTCTCTCTTTCTTTGTTTTAAGACAGTATTTCTCTATGTAGCCCTGGCTGTCCTGGAACTCCTGTAGAACAGGCTGGCCTTGAACTCAGAGGTCCACCTGCCCTCTGCCTTTTGAGTACTATGTTTAAAGGCATGTACTACCACAATGGGTTCCCACTAGATTTTTGTTGTGTTTTTAGTTTCAATTTTATTTTACATTTAAAAAAATATATTTATTTGTTTTATGTATATGAGTGCTCTATCTGCATGTCCAACTTTATGTCACAAGAGGGCATCAGATCCCATTGTAGATTCCAGCCTGGTCAACATAATGAGGTTCACAACAGCTAGGGTTTCATAGAGAAACCCTGTCTCTAAAAATAAAGAAGACTGGAGAGATGGCTCAGGGGTTAAAAGCACTGTCTGCTCTTCCAGAAGTCTTCAGTTCAATTCCCAGCAACTACATGGTGGCTCACACAGAACCCCCTGAACCCAGTGTTGGGTGTGGGGGTGAAGGTGGGGCCTCTACCTTCTCTCAGCACCCACAGCTATCCTGCATTCACTTCCCAGGTACCCTAGTGTAGCGTGTGAGATCCTGACCTCTGATGTGCCCCAGATCAACGATGCCCTGGGTGCAGATGAGTCTCTCCTGAATCGGCTTTATGGCTTCCTGCAGAGTGGTGACAGCCTCAACCCACTACTTGCTAGCTTTTTCAGCAAGGTCATGGGCATTCTCATCAATCGCAAGACAGACCAGGTGCCTGCTGACTCTCAACATGTGGGTGAGGAGTTGGGAGGGTGGATGTCAGGACCCTATGCTATGACACAGCTTGTGCCCTCAGCTTGTGTCCTTCCTGCGCAAGAAAGATGACTTTGTGGACCTGTTGCTGCGGCACATCGGAACCTCAGCCATCATGGACCTCCTGTTGCGCCTGCTTACTTGTGTTGAGCGGCCCCAGTTGCGGCAGGATGTCTTCAATGTGAGGATCCTGCTCAGGAGGTGGAGTGGTGGAGTGGGATGGGCTGGCATATGGTTTAGGAACTTACCCTCTTCTTTCAGTGGCTCAATGAAGAGAAGATAGTCCAGCGGCTAATTGAGCAGATTCACCCATCAAAGGATGACAATGTAAGTGCTGGCTGACACTTCCATGCTCTTCTTCAGACCATGTTCCACATCCCCTTGTATCTTAAGAGATGGGTATTGGGGCTAAGGATATGGCTTAGTTGGTAGAGTGCTTGCTTAGGATTCATGAAGCCCTAGAACCACATAAGCCGGGCAGAGTGGCACACAACTATAATCTCAGTTCTCTGCAAACTTGCTTTCTAGAAAGTTTGGGGATAGCCTGGGCTACGTGAGACTCTGTCTTTGCAGAGGGTGGGGATGTTAATTATTATTATAGCATGGGTCAGTGCCTCATTCCTTTTCATGGCTGAATAGTAAATACCCCACATTGTGGCTATACCAAGCTTTGTTTTCCATTCAGCAGTTAATGAGTATGTGGTTGAGTAGTGCTGCATGTGCATGCATGAATGTCTCCTTTTGGGAGGTTTTGGGTACTGGCTTCCTCAGTATAGTATGTGTCACCCCAGTGTCTGTGTGAGTGCCCTTTTCTGTCTGAAAGGGGCTGGTGCATTCTTACTTGTTTCTACTTCCCCAGCAACATTCCAATGCATCCCAGTCCCTGTGTGACATCATCCGCCTCAGCCGGGAGCAGATGATCCAAGGCCAGGACAGCCCGGAGCCAGACCAGCTGTTGGCCACCTTAGAGAAGTGGGTTTGCATGGCCAGTACTGAGGCCTAGGGAGGGACTTGTCCTGGGGGTGTCCTGGCACTTGGTCCTTTACTCTTGACTCCCTTCCCTCAGGCAGGAGACCATCGAGCAGCTCCTGAGTAACATGTTTGAGGGAGAACAGTGCCAGTCTGTCATTGTCAGTGGGATCCAGGTGTTGCTGACCCTCTTGGAGCCTAGGAGGCCAAGGTAGGGGTGCCAGCCTGAGGTGGCACACTGTCCCTGCCTGCATCTGCAGTCCCAGAGGTCTGGATGGCCATTGTGCAAAGATGTGGCTAGTCACATATCTGGTCCTCCCCCAATTGGGCCTGACCTCTGCCCTGTGTGTCTGACTTGTCACAGAGCTCCAGATGTCCAGGATTTAAGGCTGTGTCCCTCTGGCCCATTCTTGTGGCCTGTGTGGCTCACTTTGCCTTCCTCTTGCTCTCTCCGCAGGTCTGACTCTGTGACCATGAACAACTTCTTTAGCAGTGTGGATGGGCAGTTGGAACTCCTGGCCCAGGGAGCCCTGGATAATGCAATATCCAGTATGGGTGCCTTGCATGCCCTGCGTCCCCGGCTTGCCCGCTTCCATCAGCTCCTGCTTGAGCCTCCCAAGGTGGGAGATGGGTTATTGTGATTCTAGAGGGAAGTGGGGGTGGAAGAGAAGTAGTACCCTGTGTGCACTGAGCATCCCTTGTTCTTGTAGCTGGAGCCTCTGCAGATGACATGGGGCAGCCTGGCCCCACCACTGGGTAACACAAGGTTGCATGTGGTCAAGCTCCTGGCCAGTGCTCTGAGTACCAACGCTGCTGCCTTGACACAGGAGCTCCTGGTGCTGGATGTGCCCAACACCTTACTGGTACTTGGGATGGGATCAGAGGCCAGGGAGGTGGAGATGTGGGCAGAGCATTTTTGATTATTAGCCTATGTCCCCACTTCCTCAGGACCTCTTCTTCCACTATGTATTCAACAACTTTCTGCACGCTCAAGTGGAGGTGTGTGTGAGTGCCATGCTGAGTTCCGGACCCCCTCCAGACAGCAGCTCTGAGACACCTATCCCAAATCCTATCTTGAAACATGTAAGTTGGTGCTCCTGTTCCCCTCCCTCTGGGCACCCTGGTACCTGAGGATATACCCTCCCAGAGGCTCCCACTTGGAAACATCAGTACCTAGGATGGGTGTGGGATACACAGTTGGGGGAAAATGGGTATACACTGAGGGCCAGTGAATGCTGACTTGGCAGTGGAGAATGGGAATACTAGGAGCAAGTGAGGGGCAGAGCCTTGTGGGTATCTATGTACATTCCATGTGAGAACTCGAAAACTCATACTGGACATGATGACCCACACCTTAATTCCAGCCGTGGAGATGAGGATTTCAATTTTTGTGTCTAGCTTAGGTTAGGAAAAAAAAAATAGGGCTTAGGATGTAGCTTAGTTGGTTAGTGTACGCCTAGCATGCATGAAGTTATGGATGGTCCCTAGCACAACATAACAGCAGGTGTGATAACGCACTTGGGAGGATCAAAAGGTTATGGTTATTTTTGACTACATTAAGAGTTTGAGGCTGTCCTGGGGGAGAAATCCAGATTTAAAGCAAGCCAGAGACACTGGCTCCCACCTTTTCTTCCTCTGTTCACAAGCCTGGGGCCTGGTGAAGTATGTTTGCTGCTGGATTCTGAAAGTGTAGCTATCCCCAGGCCAACTCTCTCTGCTCTCCTGCAGCTCCTGCAGCACTGCCGCTTGGTGGAGCGCATTCTGACATCCTGGGAGGAGAACGACCGTGTACAGTCAGTACTCGCTGCCTTCCTATGGGACAGATAGGGCAATGGGAGAATGGGTTGGGGGCCTGGGTAGCCCTGGTATCCAGCCTGTCACCCAGCTGTGACCTCCACTCTCAACCAGGTCTGGAGGGGGCCCAAGAAAAGGCTATATGGGCCACCTGACCCGGGTGGCCAATGCTGTGGTGCAGAATGCAGAACAGGGACCCAATGCTGAACAACTGGGGCAGCTACTAAAGGGTGAGGCATGGGGTTGGCCGGAGGTGCAGCTTGGAGAGATGGGTGTTGGAAACTGAGGTTCTCCTACCTCATTCTCCTTTATCCGTATACTCAGAGCTGCCAGAAGATCAGCAGCAGCGGTGGGAAGCATTTGTGTCAGGACCCCTGGCCGAGACCAACAAGAAGAACACAGTGGATCTGGTAAGGCCTGATCTGGTATTTTGCTCATGCCGCTGCTTCCTACAGCTGCCTGCCTTGCCTTGTTTGGGGCCTTGAGCAGGCCCTGAGTACTCTCCTTCATCATGTCCCCAGGTGAACACTCACCACCTCCACTCCTCCAGTGATGATGAGGATGACCGCCTCAAGGAGTTCAACTTCCCTGAGGAGGCTGTATTGCAGCAGGTGGACCTGGGCCTGTGGAGAAGGGAGGAGTTGGGAGAGGTAGCCTCCTTCCAGTCCTGACCTCCGTCCCTCTTGTAGGCCTTCATGGACTTTCAGATGCAGCGTATGACCTCAGCCTTCATTGACCACTTTGGCTTTAATGATGAGGAATTTGGGGAGCAGGAGGAAAGTGTGAAGTAAGTGCTCTCCCTTGTGACAGCATATGCTTTGCCTGCCTGTGTGTGTCCCTGTGTGAGGTTGCAGGGCTGCCTAACCTCGTGATGGTTTATATCTTGCATCTTTTCTTGAATGTTCATCTGTTTGTGCACCATGACCCAGCCAGCAACCTCTGTTTCTGGGCATACTCCTAGTGGTCACCTTTTCTAGATGAAGACCCAGCGTTGTAGTCATTTCCCCCTTTACAGTGAAGGTCATGGTGAAGATGATGAGCACAGTGTACAGTGTAGGAATGATGCCTCAGTGAGAGACCACAGTTTTGATGAAGTCTTGATGTTTCTGCGAAAAACAGAACATGGTTGTCAGATGGCCGAACTCTGAGATATTTTGCAGTTGGGTGGAGGAGCTGGCTTTGGGGAGCATCGAGTGGTCATCTGTGTCACTTGTCTGAGATGTTATCCCATTGGATGCCACCCTCTGAGCAAACTATCAGCTATATACTCTCAAAGTTCTGGGACCTAGCCGGACAGAGTGAGAGCCTTGAAGGGTCCTTATGCTGAATACCTTTGGGCGTATTATGGTGGACTGCAGTCTGCTGTGACTTCAGTGTTTCTTTAGATACAACCATGGAATCCTGTGTTTGCTGCTTCTCAGCTTAGTGTCTGGCCTTCTATTAGAAGTTTTTATTTGGTCCCATTGGGGAAGATGATCATGTGGAAACTTGACTCCATCCTGATGGGAGTGGGGCTGGTTTCTTGGTGGATGGAGTTGGGGGTAGCTAGTTGTGCTTTTGAGACAAAGCTCCAATCCTGCTTTTCCACCAAGAAAAGTTACAAGAAAAACTAAGCTATTTAGAGTTAGAGTAGGGAAGGTAGCTGGTAAACAGTGTTGGGGGAAGGTGTCCTGCAGTGCTGCTGGGGGAAGACACCAAGTCTGCTGAGGTGGGCAATGCAGTGTAGCAATTGGCTGGTCTGCTCCACTCTTGACTTGCTGAGAGTTTTAGCTCCTGGTTTAGGGGAATTAAGGATACTTCCTTTGTAGTGTGGTTGTAAGAATGGAGTATATTGCTGCTGAGTATTTCATGAACTTGAGACAGTTAGCCCCTTGGGAAATAACCCCAACTTGTGTGCACAATGTGGATCTGTATATAAAGTGTTTTTACCATGTAAGGGTAGAAAGACATCTCAGTAGAAAAAGCAAAAAGCCAATGTGGTAGTACATTCTTTTAATTCCAATATCTGGGAGGTAGAGGAGACTTAGGTGTTCAAGGTCCTCCTTAGCTACATAGTGAGTTCAAGGCTAGTCTAGGTAGGCTACTTGAGACGGTATCTCAAAACAAAAACTTGAAAAGGTGGGTAAGCGGCTGTTAGAAAGTCACAGGCTCTGTTAGGAGGAAAATAAGCTGATCAGTCCTTTTGGAGAGCATGTGGGTGTTTCCGACGTGCAGGTTTAATTTCTGTGGGGCTGTTTGAAAGAGAATTAAGCAGAGATGCCTGTGCACAGTGCTAAGGTAGACTTGGATAGCTTGTCATGTGCCTGCGGTGAGGTGCTGCTCCCACTGGGAGTACCTCCTGGGTAGTTCAGGCAGTTAAGTTTCTACATGGTTGGGAATGATGGTACCCTGGCAGCAATGTGTTAATCTCCAAAAATGGCTATGTCCCCATGTTTAGCATTTGAACACCATACTGTAGGCTTCTCATGGTCATGTGTTAGCTACTGCAGCCTGTACCTATACTCTGGTGCGATCTGGCTGGGGTGGTCTCCTTGAAGCAGTTTGGCTCATTGGCTCTCAGTGTCATATATTTTCCGGGAGTGTAGTACTGGCCTAGTGCCCTTCCCACCAGAACTTGCATTCTCACAAGAAAGAGTAATAGTCACTAACTCAGGGCCACAAACTCTGATAAGAAGCGATAGGTCCCCCTGCATTTCTGTTAGCAGTAAGTGGTACTGGTGTAGTTAGAGCACTTTACAGAGTGGTATTGGAATAGGATGTGTCTTGTTGATGCTTTTTGGTGGTTTGCTTTGTTACGTGGTAGTTATAAACTACAGATTGCCACAGCCAGAGTTGTCATTATCAGGAAACATGGATGGATGTATAAACTCTTACCTAAGTTGTAGGTAAATCCTTAAAAACCTACCCTTCAAGGTAGACTCTGTTTCCTTGATTTTACATTGTTTTCCTTGATGCAATGAGATTTAGAAGTGCCAAGTGAGTTGCTGAGGTTATTCCATGGATAGATTAGGATTCAGACCATTCTGCAAAGCTTCCTGCGTGGCAGGTCACCTGAGTCCCTGTCCTCTGAGCATCTGAAGGAAGAAGTTGTATTGTTTTTGTCTTAAGATTTATTTTAATTTAATGCATATGAGTTTTACCTGCATGTATATATGTATCACAAGCATACAGTACCTGTGGAGTCCAGAAGAGGACATACAATCCCTAGGAATTGGAGTTATGGGTGGTCATGAGCGACTACATGGTTGCTGGGAACTGAGTCCAGGTCCTCTGCAAGAGCAGCAAGTGTTTGGATTGTTTTTTGTTTGTTTGTTTTTTTTTCCAATGAACCACCTCTCCAACCCAAGAAACTATGTTTTTGTTAAGGGAGGAGGTGAAGACACTTTCCTTTAGTGTGATTTTGAGAACCAAGTAGAATGTGCTGAGAATGTATATGTTAGGTGACTTATTTTTCTTCCTGCTGTGAACGCTGGGTTGAGGTTATAACACCTTAGGGAGGAGGTGAATTTGCACAGTAAAGAGGGTTGCTATGTGTCACGTGAACGAGCAGAGGGGTGAGCATTATGTCTCACTGCATCTCTTTTCTCCAGTGCACCATTTGACAAGACTGCCAACATCACCTTCTCCTTAAATGCTGATGATGAGAATGTGAGTGCTGCCTGTCTTGGTTGTGGGTGAAGGGGTGTGGAGGGTTCATAAACAGTACAGCATATCCTCCTGCCCTGCACTGTAGCCCAATGCCAACCTGCTTGAGATATGCTACAAGGACCGGATCCAGCAATTCGATGATGAGGAAGAAGATGAGGAGGAAGGCCAAGGCTCAGCAGAGTCAGATGGCGAATATGGTGCCTGGCAGGGCAGCCAGCCAGCGAGGGCATCCCATGCAGGCCAGCCTCCTGGTGTCCGGTGAGTCTCCCTCTACCCTCCTATCTCTTCTGCTTGGGGTTTTACGTACACTTAAGCACATACATGTGTCTGAGTGACTACTCACACACACCAAATGCTTATAAATGTGTTGGACTGAGGTTGAAGTGCATGAGAAAAATCAGTGAGTTGTATGTTAGTTGGGTGGTTTCAATCACAAGTGGTAGAAACTCATTTCCAATTAATCAAGTTTGGCACAGAATGAAGAAGGCTCCATCATTTAACTGTGCTCCTGAGTTCAGATGGTACCACATACAAGTTTCCCTTTCTCCTCTTTTTGGAATGACAGATGAAACCACTATCAAGCTAGATTGTTCATCAGCTTTCTATAGATACATTTTTTCTTCCTTTTTTTTTGTTCGATACTCAGTGTGATCAAATTAATTCATGTCAGAACTTTTGCTGAGATGAACATCACCTCAAGTATGTATGGTCTGCAGCTCCAAGCTTTTACCTCATGTCTTGATTTGAAGAAAGTTATTTGTGTTAACTTTATAATTGGTGTGTAGCATGCATACAGACAAATGTACAGACCCTGTGCTTGTTGCCAGATGGAAGCACTCAGTCAAAATCTAGAGCCAGGAGCAGGACCCAGTTCCTCTGTCCCCTACATGGCTGCTGTCTTCCCTGCCATGGACAGAGGTGTCCTGACATCTTGCCCACTCTTTATAATCATACAATATAGGAAAAGGGATTTGAGATTCTTGTCAATAGACTGTTTTGAGGGAGCCTGCTGACCCTACGATTACAAGTGTGTGCCACAACCCAGACTTTTACTGTGTTTTTTTACTATTGTATGGGTGCATGAGTGCCTTGGTGGAGTTGGGGGGAATTGGTCAAAAGACAGCTTGCAGGAGTTAGTTCTCTACTTCCACAATTTGGGTCCCAGAGATTGAATTCAGGTGGTCAGACTTGGTGGCAGGTACTTTTGTTTGCTAAGCCACCTTGCTGGCTTGTATGTGCATATTTCCACACTCAAGTGCACACACACACATATGCACACACACACACACATTTGGACAGGTTCATTGTACAAAATGGTAGATTTGTTAGTGACATTTTAATATGTTATTAACTCTTCTAACGCTCTCCTATTCCCCCTCTCCTCTTCCCAACTAGCTGCCCTGTTTTTGTGTCTTTGTAAGCTAGCTTATTTCCCTTAACATGGTGGTCTCTGTTAGCCTTCCAATGTCGTAATTTCATTGTTTATGGCTAAAGAAAACTTAAACCTCTTTTTGTGTGTGGACCACTTTTTTTTTTTTTTTTTTGGCTTAGTTCTCTGTTGATGGACGCTGAGACTGATGTTATTAACTTGACATTGTAAATAGTATCATAATAAACAACTGTGCAGGTATCTTTGTTCTGTGCTGACTTAGATTCCTTATGTGTATACAAGTTTTTTTTTTTTGATACATCATATAGCCTAGCCTAGCTTAAACTTGCTGTGTTGCTGAGGATGGCCTTGAACTTCTGATCCTCCTGAGTTTTAGGATCACAGGCATGCACCACTACACCCTTTTATGCTTTTCGTGTTCTTACATTCTTCCTTTCTTCACTTTATTCTGATGAACTCACAAAAGCATTACATGGCTGATTGAAGGAAGTCATTCAGTCCCAGCTCTGTACATCTCAGTGAAGTTCTTCCATACAGCACGTAGCTTTTCTGAAGCACTGGCATGTCACTTAGGGTTTTACACTTACTCTATCACTGGTTTATGGTTCTTGCTACTTTAATACCCAGAACACTGAATTCACTCACCTGCTTTGAGGTAAAAGACAAACTATGGTGGAACTGAGTGAGATAGGCAAAAATAGAAAGATTTGTGTTGTCTTTCAGACTCATGTCCTTTTGGCCTGTATTCTATCTTTTGGGGGGGGGGGGTTAGTTTTTTCAAGACAGGGTTTCTCTGTAGCTTTGGTGCCTGCCCTGGAACTAGCTCTTGTAGACCAGGCTGACCTTGAACTCACAGAGATCTGCCTGCCTCTGCCTCCCAAGTACTAGGATTAAAGATGCAGGTATGCCACAACCATCTGGCTTCTACATTCTATCTTCCCTCATTACCTAATGTTCCCCCTTTTGGTCTCTTTTCTAAGTGTTACACTAAATCACAGCTACGGGATAACGTGGTTTTTGTCTTTGAGTTTGGGTTACCATAATTCTTCCTTCCTCCTTTGTGTGTACAGGCGGTTGGGATTTCCTTCATGGTTACACACTGTTTGTCATAAGCATTCAGACTATTTTTAGAGCAGCCAAGGGTGCTAGGTGGTGTTCTCAGGATGTGACAGTTGTGTTTCCTGCAATTTCTAGCTGGAGGGAAAAGCAAAGGGAATCTTTTTATTCTGGGGCTGATTCGCAGGTGGAGAGGTCTGTGTGTGTTTGGTGACAAAGGTGACTTGAGAGTTGGTGCCTATTGCTTTTTGTGGTTGTGGCTTAGTCTTGTTCTCAAGTGACTCAGACTCTGCTTGTTTGCTGGCTTCTCCAGCATCTTCACATCCTTGGGTTCCCTGGGTCTCTCTGGAGGCCTCTGTTCCCTGTCATCTTTTTGTTGTCATCTGCTCTGTGGTTGGGGAAGTGGGTCAGTAGGCTGTCCCTACATGGCCTCCTGATGAGTTGGTATCTGAGGCAGGAGTGGAGGAAGCACAGACAGCGAGGAGGACGAGGAGGATGAGGAGGAAGAGGATGAGGATGAGGGGGCTGGCCAGGCAGCCTGTGAAAGGACCAGCCCTTCCTCCTTCCCCAGCCCCGGCCCTCAGCCTTCTGGTAAGTGTTGGTGGCTTGTGCTCAGGTATACATGGAGTGTCTACCTGCTTTCAGCTTACTTTCTGTCCATGTTCTCTCACCTCTGCCACAGGCCCAAGTTGGACAGCCACTTTTGACCCAGTGCCTATGGATGCCCCAACAGGACCCTCAGTTTCCAAGGAGGCAGACATGTCCTCTAACCAGATCCTGACCAGCCCTCCAGCCCATGATGCCCCACAGCTCAGGTGTGGATGGGCAGGGCAGGGCCAGGGCAGTTGGTTATGACTCTCGTCTGGGAGATGCTCCCACATCCTAGTTCTCTCTTTGGTTTGGGTGTTCACCACAGCCACACCTTCAAACTCCTCTCTTAACTTGTAGGTCTCAGGACCCTACACCCCCCTCAGCACCTCAGGAAGTCACAGATAGCAGCAAAGTAGCAGAGCCTTTGGGTAAGTCACGCCATACCTTTCCCATAAGGGCTCTGAACTCTGCCTCAGGCCCACATGTGTGAAGACAGCAGCAGTCTCAGCTTGCTGGAAGGTAGCAGCTGACATGTGACCCATCTCTCCTTCCACAGCCCCCTGCCAGGCCTTGGTTAGTGTTGCGGATGTCCAGGCCACTCTTCATGGGATGCGCTCTGCCCCCAGCTCCTTGGACAGGTGACCATTGGTATTCCATCTGACTGCTTGCTGGAGGTGGTGTAGGATGCTGAAGTGGGTGTTGGACTCTTTGTCCCTCCCTAGTTGTCCTTAGCACCAAACTCTTCTTTGAACTCCTATGCCCCTGTAGCTGTTCCTTTCAGTAATTAATTTTTTTGGACAATGGTACATAGGGCTCTTGCGACTCCAGAGGTGAGAACAGCTTCTAAGAAGATCAGGGACCACATGAAGCAGGAGTGTGCATGGCACCACAACCATATTTTGCAGGGGGGTGGCCACTGAAAGCTGTCAGCTGTAAGGCTGAAGAGGCCTGGCGCCCCCCCCCCCCAGCTCTGCATCCCCACCATGCTCTGCAGTCAGTATGCTCATAGGCTTCCCTGTTCTGAGGTCTCTCTGCTCCCCAGCCCTATCCTCACCCGAGGCCCCTTCTGGAGAGACGAGTGGCCTCAGGCAGGCAGAGCTCTGGGAGCATCTAACAGTAGTCAAACTGGTTTCTCCTACAGTGCAACCAGAGACCCCTCTACCTCTGTCCCAGCCTTCGAGGCCCACCAGTCCCCCCAGACTGTGGAGGGAGAAAAGAGCCTAGAACCTTTGGGGCTTCCCCAAAGCCAGAAGTGAGTTAGCCTCTCTGGTCAGTGTTGGTGGAGGGGGCAAGGCTGGTGGTGCAAGAAGTAACCTCCAGATTTCCTTTCTTCCCTAACAGTGCCCAGGGCCTTGAGATACCCAATGGCTCTACCACAGGAGAGCCTGTTTCATCGAGTTCCCAGTGAGTGTGCCTACAGCCTGGGGTGGGTGGAGAAGATGGGGTCACTGGACCCTCACAAATGTCTCCCTCTGTTTCCAGGTAGCTGCCTGGTGGCAGTGGTGGCCAAATCTTCTGTCCTCCCCATGGAATCCCCCAGTGGGGCAAGATGGGTCCTTTGGTGGACCTCTGCTCCATTATCCCATATCCCACATTCTCTCCTCTGGACTCCAAAGGAGGCTGGTGCCAGGGAGATACCCTCACCCACCCCCATTTGCACTGAGAAGAGAAACTATGGAGCCTTGTCTCCTAGAATAAAGATAGTCACATAGAGAGAAAGGAGAGAGAGAAAGACGTATATTATATATTATATATATAGAGAGAGGGAGGAGTAAGAAAGGAAGCCAGGACAATAACTGGGTCAGTAGCGCTGAAGCACAACTTCCCGCCTGTCCCAACGGACTGGCGCCGGGGTTTGAGGCTGCTGACCTGTGCTCTGGTGCAGATGCTTAGACCCAGCCTTTCACTCAGGACCACCTTGGGGTGTAACAGGGCATTAGACCCGGATGACCATGTATTTGTTTAGACCTTGCACTTCGACCAGGCATCTGGCCCCTGGCCCTGGGGAGCAGGGCTTCCCTGGCAACATCCCCAGAGGCCCAGAACCCAGGGTACCCAGTGCCCTGACGGTCCCAGCACTGCTGCCAAGTGGCCTTGTCCCAGCTCCTTCCCCCAGGCTGGTGTGAGTGTGCAAGTATGTATGCAGAGCTTGTGTTTCATACTGCAAATATAAATAAAGGAAGACAGCTGAAGATTCCTGGTGTCAGAGCTCGAGTTCTGGGTTCAGGGTTGGGTGAATCTGCTCTACATGGCCTAGAGAGAACTACATTCTACATTCTCTTGGGATTGCACTGGTGAGTGAGTGAGTGAGTGAGTGAGTGAGTGAGTGAGTGAGTGAGTGAGTGAGTGAGTGTGTGTGTGTGTGTGTGTGTGTGTGTGAGGGGGGGGAGAGTGTTGTGTGTGTAATGGGCTTAATGCTAACCAGGCAGAACATCAGGAAAGAGCGCTGGTCTTGTTGAGTTAGCACTTTGGGATCCTTCTCATCCTGATGTGCACCTCCTTGACCCTGTTTTGAAATGCAGATCAGGGTAGGAGCTGTGCTGTGTCAGCTCATAGCCCTATCCTCCTCTAGCTGAGTCCTGCTAGGAAAAGCAGGAGGTCCCTGGACCTTGGAGCTGGGCTTCCTGCCACTAAGGGGATAGGAAGCGCTGGGCATGTTGGTGCATGCTTTTAGTCCCAGCACTCAGGAGGCAGAGGCAGGCAGCTGACCTACATGAGTTGGAAGCCAGCCAGGTCTACAAAGTGAGTTTCAGGACAGACAGGGCTACACAGAGAAACCTTGTCTCAGAAAAACAATCCAAAACAAAAAAGTGGGATAGGAGGCAGGGAGCTGCCTTGGGAGTAGATACTATGTACATGGGAAGGCTACAGAACAGTGAAAATACAATGGAGTAAAAAATGTGTTTGAGTGACATCAAGCACAAGGCAGGTTTTTTTTTCAATTAGTGCTTGTGGCAGGACTCCTCTCTGGAGTCTTTTCCTGCTTCTCTTCTTCAGTGTTGGTTGTTGGGGGTAGGTACCCCTCTGTAGAACCCTGCATTGTCCCTTCTGATTGACTGTGCAGAAGACGATGGGAGGTCCACTAGTAGGAGCTCACCTATGGTGGTCTATAAGAGGAGTAGGTGGCCAGGTTCTTAGGGGCTGTTAAGGGTGGAGGGACCCTTGAGTCCTGATGGGCACCTTATCAGCAAGTGCCAGACAAGAACAGACCTTGGGTGAGCCCTGTTATCAGTCCCAGAGTCCACAGGACACACTTGGATTAATGTGTAACCTTACAAGGCTTCCCCTCTGCCCTCTGAAGCCACTGGTTCCTAAATAGACACCATTCAACATGGATGCTAGAAAAGAGGGGCTGCTTCTGAAGACACTCTTCTCAGACCAAGTGAGAACCTATGCGGTGGGGGTGGGTTCAGGCCTGGGAATGTGGGCAGCCCTAAGGCCTGGGATTATTCTCTGCGTGGTGAGTTGGTTGGGATTCCCTAGCCTTCCAGGAGTTTGGGTTCTAAGGTACTGTAGTTTAGTCCTTGAGTCCTTGCAGGAGACATGAGTGACAAAATTACCAAAGTGGCTAAAGATCCTGAAGTCCAACCTGGACATAACTTGGGTCCTGGCATGAGGGTGGTATGGGGTGGGGAGCAGATGTTAAAATAGACCCTCACTATGTATCCTAGACTGATCTTGAGCCTAGAGTCCTCCTGTTTCCATCTCCTAAGTACTGGAATTGCAGACATTTCCCACCGTCCTTGCTGTGACTCCCACCTGAGGACTGTGCTGAGTGTGGGAGATTGAGTAGCTTCCCTCTCCTGAAGCACCCACAGGTCCGCAAGTGGCTGGTCCCCTTCATCCTTGCCTGCTCCTTCTACTTCCTACTCTGGATTCCTGAGGACCAACCGTCCTGGGTCAGTGCCCTGGTCAAGTGCCTGCCCATCCTCTGCCTGGTTGTGTTCCTGTGGGCTGTGACCCCTGGTAGGAGCTCCTCCTGGCTCCTCCAAGGAGCTCTTGTGTGTTCTGCTGTGGGCGATGCCTGCCTCATCTGGCCTGAAGCTTTCCTTTATGGTGAGCAGGGACCCTATGAAAATACTTCTAGGGCTGTTGTGGAGTTGAGTTAGTGCTGGGACACTACTTGGGTTACAAGGAGCTTCCCCTAGAATCCACTGGGCTGAACCAGGCTGTGATCCCAAGACACCAGGAGGCAGTGATGAGTGGCAGTCAGCTCATAGTTCATCCAAGGGTGTGGGATTACCTGGTTGGAATGAGTAGTGTGGAGAAAATTACAATGCAGCATAGCCGAGGAGGGTGGGGGTGACATCTGTGTAGTCCAGGCTGGTCTGAATGGCCTCAAACTTAGGATCCTCCTGCCTTAGCTTTCTCAAGTGCCAGGATTACAGGAATATACAGAAATTGCAGTACCACACGTATTGAGGCATTTTTTTTTTTAAAAAAAAGAATGTGTGTACGTGTGGGGAGATGGGCCATCTTGGGCATGGGGATAGGTGGGGGGGCCTGGGGTGATAGCAAGTGAGTTATTTTGCCCCAGTGGGCCAGTCTGGCTGGAGTAGAGTTGGTGAAATGAGGGTATAGGGCTTCTTAGAACACGGTGTGGAGTTGATGGACTCTTGAACAGAGCAAGCACATGACATAGTATGAATTTTAAGTCATTCCCTTTGCTCTGGGAACTGATAGAACACCCAAGAATGAGATGAAATTGGAAACCCACCAGGAAAAAGGGGTACTTTAACCTCAGTAGAATATGATAGTGCCGTGGCCATGGGGGAAGGAGCTGGCACTTTGGAGTCATTGTTCCTTTAGGCCTGGTGGTGGCCAAGGCAACAGTGAGAAGCAGGAGGCCAACTTCTGCCTCACTGAGCATCTACCCCTACCTCACTGGGTGCCCATCCCTCTCTCCCTCAGGCATGGCTGCCTTCTCTGCTGCCCACTTATTCTACCTCCGGGCCTTTGGCCTGTCCCCTCTGCAGCCCGGATTGCTGCTGTACATCATGTTGGCCTCTCTCATATACTGCAGCTTCCTCTTGCCACACCTTGAGCCGGACATGGTCCTTCCTGTGTTGGCCTATGGGCTGATCCTGAGCTCCATGCTGTGGCGCAGCCTTGTCAGGGGTGGGAGTGCTGGCTGGGGTGGTGTGCTCTTCACAATCTCCGATGGTGTGCTGGCCTGGAACGCTTTCATTCGTTCCTTACCTTTTGCTCGTCATGTGATCATGACCACCTACTATGCAGCCCAGCTCCTTCTCATCCTGTCAGGCCTTAGGAACCCAGGGCTCAAAACCCACTAATGCAGAACCCAGACAACCCAGCGTTCCCTCCCATAAGGACCTTGGTTTTTCACGTTAACCCAACCTGCAAGTGGATGCTCCGGTCATGTGTCTGCAGATACTTACTTGGCCATCGAAACATCTGTATACTGTTGACAGAATTTCAAATCAACCAAGATCAAGCTGCCGTCCATGGCTTTTGATTGTGAATTCCAGGCCCTCAACTCAACCTACATCATGTCTTCTCCCATGCCTGCTTCCTTTCCCCAATCAGCCACCTGTCCCTTCACACTGCTCCAAATCTGGTTCTAGCTGCTTAAGTAAAATGAATGTTGGAACATCAGTGTCATCCTTATTTGGGAGGGATGCATAGGGATGATGACAGTTCATACCAGCAAACTTGGTTTTTGTTTATTTTAAAACTTATTAGGGTGTGAGTGGGAATACACGTGTGTGCAGATATGCACACCCGTGTGCTCCCACTGAAGACAGAAGAGGACATCTGAAGTCCTCTCACTGTCCACCTATTTGAGGCAGGCTCTCTTTCCCTGAACCTGTGGTTTACAGTTTCTTTACTAGGCCAAAAACCATCAAGCACCAGTAATCCTGTCAGCCTTCTTCAGACCTGGAGTTACAGGCTTGTGATCCCCATGATTTCACAGCAAGTACTCTTTAAATATATGTGTATGTGTATACACACACACACACACACACACACATATATATAGTTGTGTTATCTGTGTGTAGGTATGTACATGGGAGTGAAAATACCTGAGGAGGCCAGAGGTATCAGGTTCCCCTGGATCTGAGTTACAGGCAGTTGTGAGCTGCTTGATGAGGGCTCTGGGACCTTTGCAAGAGAAGTTTGCATTCTTTTTCTAAGACAGGGTTTCTCTTTATAGCTTTGGAGCTTGTCCTGGAACTCACTCTGTAGACCAGACTGGCCTCGAACTCACAGAGATCCGCCTGTCTCTGCCTCCCAAGTGCTGGGATTGAAGGCAGAATTAAAGGTGTGTACCACCACCACCACCCGGCCGAGAAGTAGGCATTCTTAATCATCTACACCCTGCACACTCTCTCCCTCCTCTCTTTCCTCTCTTTTCTTTCTTAAACTCAAGAAATCAACCCATAACAAGCAATCTAGACTGCTGGGTCATTTAAATTTAATGCTCCATCCAGTCCTTAAACGTCTTTCCAGACAGGATTTTATCATGTAACCCATAACCCATGCTGGTCTCAAATTTATTATCCTGCCTTAGCACCTCAAGCAAATGTCTTGATTAAACCCTGTGATTCAGGCCTGGTGTCTGATTCAGTGTGTGTGTGTGTGTGTGTGTGTGTGTTATTCAGTTACAGGTGAGGATTACAGAAGTGAGACTAGAAAAGTTTTATTACAGGGGCTGGAGAGATGGCTCAGAGGTTAAGAGCATTGCCTGCTCTTCCAAAGGTCCTGAGTTCAATTCCCAGCAACCACATGGTGGATCACAACCATCTGTAATGGGGTCTGGTGCCCTCTTCTGGCCTGCAGGCATACACACAGAATATTGTATACATAATTAATAAATAAATAAATATTAAAAAAAGAAAAGTTTTATTACTATTTGTGTGTGTATACTAGGATTATAAGTGGAGTGTGCGTGTGTAGGCCAGAGGTCAACCTCCAGTGACATTGGTAACCCACATAAAAAGTCAAGTATGGTAGCATGTGTTTATAATCCCACAACTTGGTGGTCATTTATCCCAAGGGATCCTCTTATCTCCACCAATGGGCTTGTAAATTTAAGTCCTCATATTTATATAGCAAGTACTACACCAACCTATCTATTTACCTGTCCCACCCTTACACCTTTTGACACAGTAGCCCAGGCAGTCCTTGAGCTCATTGTGTAGCTGAAGATGACCTTGAACTTAATGGTGCTCCTACCTCTTCCTTTCAAGTGCTAGAATTAACCTGTGTGTACAATTGTGTAATGTTGGGATGGAATCGAGGGTTTTGTGCATGCTAGGCAAGCACTCCACTATTGGGAACAGAGCACACTATAGTCACAGTGTCAGAGAAGTGGGAACAGAGGGACCTTGGAGAGGACAGGTGACAGATGGGTGTGGAGTAGCAGGTGAGAGCTTACGGTTAGCCCTCAGCAGTATGACCTTGTCAAGCCACTTCCCTGTCTGGAGTTCCTGTTCTGTCAGAATGTGTGGTGAGGTCCAGCACCTATCTCTACTGCTTTGTTGTCCAAAGTGTACTTTTAGTGACCGTGATAGCAGAAGTATGGCACAGCTCTTACACCTTACACTCCTTCAGGAGCTCAGAGGGAAAGTTATTACTGTCATTACAACAGGTAATTTACAACACAAAAGTTGCTGTGTGTGATAAATACTTGTAGTACAGCTCTTGAGAGGCTGAAGCAAGAGGGTAGGGGGAGTAGGATGTCAGCCTACTGACGACATAGTGAGTGCCAGGGCAGCCTGGGCTGGGGATGTACCAGTAGAGTACAATTTCTGGCACTGTATAAACTTGGCTACCGTAATCTTAATACTTGGAGGGTGGAGACAGGAGGATCAAAAGTTCAGCTCATTTTGACTCCATAGCAGATTTCACCTCAAGTGGAGCTCAAAGGACATCTGCAGGAGTGTGCTCTTCCCTTCCACTGTGGAACTCGAGTTATTAGGCTTGCTAGCAAGTGCTGTTTTCACCTTTTTATGAGTATGTGTGGCGTGCAAGCATGTGTGTATGTATGTTCACATGTATAGATGTGGGTTCATGTGCAACCTGCATGTTGAGGCCTGTGAGGATCTGCAAGCACTATGACCAGCAGAGTAACGATGCACATGAAACAAGAAATCCGGTTCAACTCAGTAGCAGGTGTTGGTTCAAACTTCTAGAATCTGACCCCAGGCAGTTTATTTTAGGCATATTTAAGTACAGTACAGTTTGGAAAGTTTCCTGGTGTAGCAAAACCCCTGTGCACAGGAGGCATAATTACATTGGACTCTTCTCAAAGTACAGGGTATTTCTTTCATGAAGATAGGTTCTAGACATAGGCTACCAATATCCAAGGCCTAGGGGAGGATCTGATATGGTCTGTCATTACAGGTAGTGTAGAGGTTATCTGGGCTATTAGCCACCTGACTGGGGAGCCCCTGGCCATAACACAGAGGTCACCTAGACTGTTAGCTGCCTCTGATACTGCCTGTGAGGGTTTGGTAGGACCTGGCCCTACAGATAGCCCAAGGACACTTAGGCTATCAGCCACCTCCATTCCCAGCCTTCTGGGCAGAAAACAGGTTATAAATCTTTTCCTTGAAAAGATAACCCTGCATTTAACATTCCAGTTTTTCCTAGTGCTATCTGTGTGAGCAAGACCTTTGTGCTCCCTCCAGAGGCCCAAGGTCCAAGGCATTGAGTGTCCTCAATCACTGCCAACCTGAGGTGGGATCTCTTGCTGAACTCAGATAGGCTGTTCTGACTCCTGGCTAGCCAGCTTGTTACTGATATAACCTGTCTCTGCTTCTTGTCTGTTAGGATTACAGTCAAGCTGCCATAACCACTAGAATTCATCTTTTCTATGGATTCTGGGGATCTGAACTCTGGTACTCATACATATGTTGCAAGTGCTTTACCTCTTGAGCCGTCTCTTCACCTGTTGTGTTTAAGACCAGATCTCATGCTCTAGTCCAGGCTGACCTCACATTCACTGTGTGGTCCATGTAGGCCAAGCTCACAGCAGTTCTCTGTCTCAACTTCTAAATGCTAGGTAGGGTTCCAGGTAAGAGCCTGAAAACTGAAATTCTCTTCTACCTTTGTAAATTCAACTTCTAGGTACTGCACAGCAGCAGGGAAATTTTTCTTCATTTTTGACAAAATAAGATGTTTTTGCCTCTCATTATTTAACAGTTTATTACATGTGCATTCTATAGCCTCAATCTCATCCACCCCGGACGTCTGCAGTGCCAGCAGAAGTCAGAAGAGGGCATCAGATTCCCTGGAACTGGAGTTACAGGCCTGTCTGAGCCACTGTGTGAGTGATTGCTATCTCCTGCAAGAGCAGTAAGTGCTTTTAACCACTGAGCCAGCTCTTGAGCTCATCCCTCATCTCATTGAACATAGACATCACAGTTTAGATTGGCTGGCATCAAGCTCCAGAATTCTCCTGTCTCTGCCACCCTAGAGCTGGGGTTACAGGTGTGTATGTACACTCCTGTGTGTGCCACCCGCTTTTAGTGGGTGCTGGAGATGGGACTCGGGTCTTCATGCTCACACAGCAGGCAATTTACCACTGAGACTCTCCCCAGCCTGTTCAGTTTCAGTTCCATGGGAAGCCATTATATGATTCACCCACTAGCCATACCACTTTACGTTTCTACCAGTGTGCAGGGTGCCAGTTTCCCAAAGCCTCACTGTAACTTATCTGTGAGTTCCCCCATTCCTGTTTTTCTTTTTATTTCTGTTCTTTAGACTTATTTTGCTTGTGTGTGTGCACATTAAGTGCAAATGTCCTAAGATGGTCCAGGCAGCCACTCCGTGTAAATATTGGGAACCACGCTCAGATCTTCTGTAAGAACAGTACACTTGGAAGGCCAATGCGTGCGGATCTCTGTGAGTTCAAGGACAGCCTGGTCTACATAGTGACTTCTAGGCTAACCAAGGCCCTGCCTTCAAAGAAAAAGCAAGCAAACAAACAAAACAAAACAAAAAAATCAGCACTCTTTTTATTTTATATTTTTATTCATTTTACATACCAACCACAGTTGCCCCTCACACCCTTCCTCCCCTTCCTCCCCTCCCCCAGCTCGCCTCTCATATACTCTGAAAGGGTAAGGCCTCCCCCATGGGAAATCAACAAAGCCTAGCATATTAAGTTGAGGCTGCTTCCTGTTGCTTCCAGGCTGAGTAAGGCATCCCACCACAGGGAATGGATCCAAGAAGCCAGCTCATGTACCAGGGATAGATCCTGGTTCCACTACCAGGGGCCCCTCAAACAGACCAAGTTGCACAACTGTCTCCCACATGCAGAGGGCCTTCTGTCCCATGCAGACTCCACAGCTGTTGGTCTAAAGTTTGTGAGTTTGTAGATTTCCTCATGATGATCTTGACCTCCCTTGCTCATATAATCCCTCCTCCCTCTCTTTGACTGGACTCCCAGAGCTTGGCCTGGTACTTGGCTGTGGATCTCTGCATCCGCTTCCATCAATAACTAGATGTAGGTTCAATGATGACAATTAAGGTGTTCAGCAATCTGATTACAGGGGTAGGCCAGTTCAGACACCCTCTCCACTATTGCTAGGAGTCTTAGCTGGGGTCTCCTTGTGGATTCCTGGGAATTTCCCTAGCACCAAGTTGCTCCCTAACCCCAAGATATCTCTTTAATTTCTCTCCCATTCTGTCCTTCCTCCTGCTTGACCATCCTGTTTTCTCATGTTCTCATCCCTCTATTCTCTCCTCTCTATGCCCCTCCCCCAGTTTATCCAGGAGATTCCGTTCCCAGGGTGATCTGTGTGTCTTTCCTAGGGCCCTCCTTGTTACCTAGCTTCTTTGGGATTATGGGTTGTAGTCTGGCTATCTTTGCTTTACATTTAGTGTCCACTTATAAGTGAGTATATACCATGTGAGTATATACCATGTTTGTCTTTCTGAGTTTGGGTTACGTTACCTCACTCAGGATGATTTTTTCCTAGTTCTGTCCATTTGCCTGCAAATTTCAAGATGTCATTTTTTTTTTTTTTTTTTTTTTTTTTT
>NW_026068226.1:523137-532552 GCF_014885135.2 Alexandromys fortis
TTTTTTTTTAAAGATTTATTTATTTTACGTGTGTAAATGTTTTGTCTGCCTGTATGTCTGTACCACATGCATGCTTGGTGCCTGTGGAGGTCAGAAGAGGGCATCTGATGCACAGAATTGGAGCTACAGACAGTTGTAAGCCACTATGTGGGTCCTGGGGATCAAAGCTGGCTCCTCTAGAAGAACAACCAGAGCTCATAACCACTGAGCCCTTCTCTGTAGGTCCCTGTTCAGTGTGGTTTTGAGTTCTGTTCCTCTCATGGCTGAAGATGCTGAGTGCCTGTTGGCACGCTTGCTGGACACTTTTCTAAGATTGTTCTTACAGCCATTTACCCATAGTCCTGTGTCTCACACATTTGTTTTCATGTACTCTCTGGATAGCCCAAAAGTTAGTCTCTCTCGTGTGTGTGTGTGTGTATATGAAAAAGAGTGTGTGAAAATGTGAGAGTGTGTGTGTGTGTGTGTGCGCGCGCGCATGTGTGTGGAGTCTAGAAACTAATGCTGGATTTCCTCTATTCCTTTCCACCTTGTCCTTGAGACAGTGTCTCTCACTGATTGAGTAAGTCTAGGTGGCCAGTTTGCTCTGCTTCTCAAGTGCTGAAATTATAGGCAGGCCGCCACACCCAACCCAGCATTTATTTGGGTGGTGTGGATTTGAATTCTGGTCCTCAGGATTGTATAGTAAACATTATATACTCCGTGCCACCTCCCTAGACTACTTACTATGAGTGTGTGTGTGTGTGCGCCTGCGTGCACAAGTCTATGTATCTTTTGTATATATAGCTGAAGATGACGTTGAACTTCTGATTCTCGCTTTGTACTTCCCAACTGCTGAGATTATAGACACATATTATGGCTCCCAGCTTATGTAGTGCTGGGAATTAAACCCATAGCTTGGTGCATGTAGACAAGCACTCTGCCAACTAAACTACATTGTGAGTCCAAGGCCAGCCTGAGCTACAGGGGATCCTGTCACAAGGAAAAGAAAGAAAGAAGGAAGGAGGGGAAAAGAGGGAAGGAAGGAAGGGAAAGAGGAGAAATATGGTGGTGCATGCCTGTAACCTCAGCACTCAGGAAGCAGAGACAGGAAGATTGCCAGTGAGTTCAAGGTCAGCCTGTTCTACACACAGAATCCAAGCTAGCAGGGCTACACATTGAGACTGACAAAATACAAAATGAAAACTCAGTGGGTAAAGGTACTTGTTGCTCAGGAATGACAGTCCTAGTTCAATCTCTGCAGGCCACATGAAGGTGAATAAAGAAAACTGTCTCTACAAAGGAGTCTCCTGACTTCCCCGGCCACGCCTTGGCAAGCACGCCTGTGCAGAAGCGTCACACGCATGCGCACAGCAGTGCTTTTTTTTCCTTTCTTAAACACCTTTTCAGTTTTGATAGTAGTATATCACTTTACCCCTTTCATTGCCTCACAAACTGATAGGCTTTCTCTTTGATTAGTATTGTTGTATACATTATTATATGTACCTGTATGCACAAATGGGTCTGTTTCTGTGTATATGGTTTCGGGGTTGACCATTTTGTATTGAAGAACCAGTAAGGTGGCTCATTCTCCCTCTCCCAGGAGTCACTAGTTACCTATAGTTCTTTGTCTAGAGGTGAGATCATGTGACATGTCCTGCCTTTGGAATTAATATATCTATTGATATTACCAATGTTCTGGTCTTACAAGCCATTTCTCAGAGACTCTCACAGCAGACTTCCTGGTATTCTGGCTTACAGTCCTTCCGCCCCATCTTCAGTGATTTTCTCTGAGCTATACGTAGATGCAGGAGCTGTGATTAGCAGTTTTATCCTTTGAGGCTTTGCATTGTATCCAGCTGTGGTCTTCTGTGATGGCCACTGTTTGACGGAGTTTTATGTATCCCAGATTGAGCTATGTTTGCTGAGGCTGGTCTTGAACTGATGGTCCTCCTGCCTTTACCTCCCAAATGGTAGAATGGATGGCAGGGGTATGCTACCATACCTGGCTTTAAATGTCTTGTTTGTTTATTTTACAACCTGACTGCCGTTTCTCCTCCTTCCTCTCCTCCCAGTCCCTTCCCCCACCGCTTCTGTGCCATACACCCCATCTATTCCATTCCTCCATTTCTATTCAGAGAAGGGACAGGCCTCCCATAGATATCAACCAAACATGGCATATCAAGTTGAAGGCTGGATGAAGCAACCCAGTATGAGGAATGGGGTTCTAAAACCAGCACAAGAATCAAGGACAGCCCCTGCTCCCACTGTTAGACGTCCCACAAGAAGACCAAGCTACTTGCAACTGTCGCACATATGCAGAGGCCTACGTCAGTCTCATCAGGCTCCCTGGTCGTCAGTTCCATCTCTGTGAACCCTTATGTGCCCCATTTAGGTTATTCTATGTATTTTCTTGTGGCATCCTTCACTCCTCTGGCTCCTAGAAGCCGTCCTCCCCCTCTTCTCCAGGATTCCCTGAGGTCTGCCTAATGTTTAGTTGTGGGTCTATGCATCTGTTTTCATCAGTGACTGGATGAAGCCTCTCTGATGGCAATTGGACTAGGCACTAATCTTTAAATGTCTTTACACTGGAATGCTTAACAACATTGGGCCTCCCACCTTCACTTTTGCTTCTGTGGAGAGTGAGGAGAAATGAAAGTGACATCAGAAGTATAGAAACTAGCTGGGCCTGGTGGGATAGGCTGGTGATCCTAGCTAATTAGAAGATTGAGCCAGAAGGTTGCATGTCAACTCAAGGCCTGGCTGGGCAGCTTAGTGAAACCTTCTATCAAAAATATCAGAAGAAAACAAAACTAAAGGCTGGAGGGATGATTCAGTGGTTAAGAACACTTACTGCTTTTACAGAGGACCTGGGTTCAGTTCCCAACACCCACATGGCAACTCACAAACGTTCACAACTCTGGTTCCGGAGGATCTAATGCCCTCTTCTGACCTCTCCAGGTGCCAGACATGCATGTGATACACATACATGCAGGCAAATACATAAAGGATTAGAGCATGGCTCAACTGTAGTGCTCTTAGAATTCACCACTGAGGGCCTGGTGTCATGGCTCATAGTAGAGCAACTGCCCTAGCATCTACCAGGAAAGGCCTGGGGTGGGAGTTAGCAGTACAGTGCTTTTGCAGCTCTAGATTCAACCCTCATTTTTATACATTCCCCTATACAGTTTATAGGGGAATATCTTGACTCAGGATTTTGCCAGCTCTGTCGAGGGAAATAAGAAGCTGGGTGTATTGGGTTCTATAAAGGGACAGAAGCAGTAGAACGGTGCATATGAAAAGGGGACTTATTGGGACCTCCTGGAACTGAAAACCTTCTGTAAGCAAAGGATACTACCAATAGGACAAAACAGCAGCCTACCAAATGGGAAAAGATCTTCTCCAACCCCACATCTGACAGAGGACTAATAGCCAAAATATATAAAGAACTCAAGAAACTATACATCAACAAACCAAATAATCCAATTAAAAATGGGGTACAGATCTAAATAGAATTCTTAGCAGAGGAATCTCAAAAGGTTGAGAAACATTTAAAGGAATGTTCAACATCCTTAGCCATCAGAGAAATGCAAACCCAGCACCTGTCAGAATGACGAATATCAAAACCATAAGTGGCAGCTCATGCTGGAGAGGATGTGAAACAAAGGAAACACTCCTCTATTGCTGGCGGGAGTGCAAACTTGTACAGTCATTTTGGAAATCAAGATGGCAGTTCCTCAGAAAACTGGGAACTGACCTACCTCAAGCTCCAGCTATACCACTCTTGGGCATATATCCAAAGGATGCCCAATCATACCACAAGGACACGTGCTTAAGTATGCTATGTGTAGCATGGTGTGGGTGTGGGGGTTCATGCAGGTCTGTGAAATGAAGACTCAGAGACACCTTGAGAATGAATTTAGCCTTTGTGGCCCCAGGGGACTCTGCCTCTGTGGACTGAAGCACTTTTCCTTAGCCCTTTGGCATTTATATTTTTCCCTATGTTTACACTTCAGCCAGTAGATTTTCATATTCTCAAAACACTGAATGAAGCTTCCAAAAGTACAATGGCAAGTGCAAATACCTGATTCATGAGGTGCCATGGTTTTCCGGGTTTCCTCTGACCAAGTTTTGCATAGGCTTTGTATCCATGGGAAACTCTCAGACAAGGTTCACATAGGGCAACAAAAGGTATCTGTAACACCGAGGATGGACTAGGGCTGGGTGCTGACCCTGGAGCTAGGCTGGGTATGGCCCAGTGAGGGTTCATGGTTAGCAGAGGTTGCTTACTATCCCTCTGGTGCCAGGCCAGCAATTCATTCTGCCGCATAACTCTGTTCATGGCAGATTTATTCACAAGAGCCAGAACCTGGAAACAACCTAGATGCCTCTCAACTGAAGAATGGATAACGAAAATGTGGTACATTACACAATGAATTATTACTCAACTCTTAAAAACAATGAAATTTTCAGGCAAATGGATAGAACTAGAAAAAAATCCTGAGTGAAGTAAACCACACCCCAAAAGACGAACATGGTATGTACTCACTTATAAGTGGTTATTGGCCATTAAATCAATGATAATCATGCTACAATCCACAGACCCAGAGAGGATAAGTAACAAGGAGGGCTGGAGAGGGGACGACGACATGTGAATTTCCCTGAGTGTTGACTGAGTTTTCTGTCCTGTCTAGTTCCTGCAGTCATTGAGTCCCAAAGAAATCACACAAAGGTCTACATTAATTATAAACTGACTGGCCTAGTATCTCAGACTTTTACTAACTCTTATAACTTATATTAGCCCATAATTCTTGTCTGTGTTAGTCACATGGCTTGGTACCACCATTTTTGGCAAGGCAGTCACATCTTGCGTCCTTTGCATCTGGGTCACAACCGCAGACTGCGCTTCCGTCTTCCCAGCATTCTTGCTGCCCCACCTCTATTTCCTGCCTGGTTGCCTTGCCTATACTTTCTGGCTGGCTACTGGCCAATCAACATTTTATTAAAAATAATACAAGTGACAGGATAAAAGACCATTGTCCCACAGCACCTGAGAAGGGGAAATAGAATAGATTTTGCAGGTGTTGGGGGCAGGTGGGGATGGGAACAGGAGGGATCAGGTGGGTGTGTGGGGAATGACAGAGTACTAGAAGAGACGACTGGATGTGAGGGACTTTGTGGGGGGGGATGATGTAGAAACCTAGTGCAATACAAAACAAATTCCCTGGAATCTATAAGAATGACCTCAGTGAAGTCTCCTAATAATGGGAGATCTGGAGCCCAAACTGGTCCTCTATAACCAGGTAAGACATCTAGCAGTGGGTGGGAATGGGACATAAACCCGTCCACAACACCTTCAACTTACAAACTGCCCTGCCTGCAAGATGTGCTGGGGAGTGACTAACCAATGACTGCCCCCACTTGAGCCTCACGCCATGAGAGGGAGTCCATGCCTGTCACTACTTGGATGGCCAGGACCCAGAGACCCAGAGCTGGATAGCCCAGAGACCTAGGATAGAACCAAACATTGGAAAAAGCAAAAATGTCAATGAAATGATTCCTATTGATATTCCACTATTCTCATAGATCTGTACGTAGCCCAATTGTCACCAGAGAGACTTTCTCCACTAACAGATAGGAGCAGATGCAGAGAACCACAGCCAAACACTAAGGAAAATCAGGGGAGCCACACAGAAGAGAGGGAGGAAGGATTGTAGGAGCTACAGGGGTAGAGGATACTACAAGAACATGGCCCACAGAATCAACTAAGAGGGCTCATAGGTGCTCAGAGATTTCAGTAAAAACATGGACCCCATTGAGTCTGAGCTAGATCCCCTGCATATATGTTATGGTTGTATAGCTTGATCTTCTTGTGGCACTCCTGAGAGTGAGGGATGTTTCTGACTCTTTTGCCTGTGTTTGGGACCCTTTCCTCCTCCTGGGTTGCCTTTCCCAGCCTTGATATGAGGGTTCGTGCCCAAACTTACTGTAAGTTATTATGCCATGTTTGGTGAATATTCCTGGGAGGCCTGTTCTCTCTCTCTCTCTCTCTCTCTCTCTCTCTCTCTCTCTCTCTCTCTCTCTCTCTCTCTCTTTCTCTCTCTCTCTCTCAATGGATCTGGGGGAGATTGGAGGGAGAGAAAACTGTGGTCAGGATGTAATGCATGAGAGAAAAATAAGAAAAGAAAAAAGGGGCATTTACCAGTTGGGTGGTGGTGGCACACACCTTTAATCCCAGTACTTGGGAGGCAGAGGCAGGTGAGTCTCTGAGATCAAGCCCAGCTTGGTCTATAGAGACTCCCAGGACATTCAGGGCTACACAGAGAAACTCTGTCTCAAAAAAAAAAAAAATGAAAAGAATAAATAAGAGTGGCAGAGAGATTGTGGGACTGGCCATCCAATGGCTGGTCCCTGAGACCTGTGCCATTAGCATTAGAGTAAGCCCATTCCTGACACTGTCTGAAGCTCCAGGACCCAGAGACCTAGGACAGAACCAAACAGGACTGTCAAAAACATGTCAATGTAATGACGCCTAGTGATATTCTGCTACTCGTAGACTGGTGCCTAGCCCATTTGTCACCAGAGTGGCATCATCCAGCAACTGATGGGAACAGATGCAGAGACCCACAGCCAAACATTATGGAGAGCTCAGGGACTCCTGTGGAGAGGGGGAGGAAGGAGTGAATGAGCCAGAGGGGTCAAGGACATCATCAAAAACCCACAGAATCAACTAACCCAGGCTCATAGGAGTTCTCAGAAACTGAACCAACAACCAGGGAGCCTGTAAGGGTCTGACCTAAGCCCTCTGCACATATGGCACAGTTGTGTAGCATTGGAACCTGTCCTGGAACTCACTTTGTAGCCCAGGCTGGCCTCAAACTCAGAGATCAGCCTGCCTCTGCCTCCCAAGTGCTGGGATTAAAGGTGTGTGCCACCATTGCCCACTCAGTCTTACTGCAACTTGAAGGAGGAGTGGATGGGAGTAGGCAGAGGGAGGTGGGGATAGGGTAGGAAGAGAAGAGGAAGGGGAAACTTTAAAAAAATAAAAATGGATGAATGAATAAAAACAAATAAATAAAAGGGAACTTATCTATTTGACTTAGGCAGTGTAGTTTGGGTAGTCCAGCGATGGCTGCCTTCATGCTGGAGAGGCTGAGTGAGAACTCAGTGGCTGTCTGGTCTGAGGCTGGGTGACTCAGCAGTCCCAGTCTGGGGTTGAGGGATGTGAAGAGCCCTAGAGAGCTACCGGTCCCCAGTATACACTGCAGGGCCAACGAGACCCAAAAGCAAGCAGGTGAGAAATGGAAGCCTTTCCCCTCTTGCCTCCGCACGTCTGCACTGCCACTGGAAGGTGTTTCCCATGTTTAGATGTGTCTTCCCACTTCAGTTAATGGAATCAAATAACCCTCAAATAGACATTCTCAGAGCCGACCTCAATCTAGAGAATCCCTTGACGGTGTGCCTTGGAGGCTTCTACCTCAGTTGAGTCCAGTTTTAGTCAAGTTGACTACCAAGATTTGCCATCAGAGGGGACAAACAGTGGCTTTTCCGGAGTCTTAGGTAAGGCATGCAGGACTCAGAAGAGCTGAGGACTGGTTTTGGAGATAGCCAGAACCCTGATCTTACTGCCCAGGGCAGGCTAGACATTCAGTGAATACTGGATTCATTGAGAAACTGTCTCAAAAGATAAGGCAGAGATGATAGACAAAGATACCTGATGTCTGCTGTTGGCCTCCACACACAAATCACAATGCACTATGCACACACTCATAAAGAAACAAGACAGGGCGCTGGTGGTGCACACCTCTAATCTCAGCACTAAGGAGGCAGAGGCAGGCAGATCTCTGCGTTCAAGGCCAGTCTGACTACAGAGATAGTTGCAGGACATCCAGGGCTACACAGAAACCGTGTCTTGAAAAATCAAAAGAACAAGCAAACAAAAAAGCAAAGTGGATGATGATTGGGGAACAGCGGAGGTTGTCTTCTGTCCTACATGCACGCACATACACATACACACACACCTGCACACATGCTTAAATATGGATACTAAGGCCACTTTCTACAAGTCTACCACAATCGCTGTCCTTCATTTGATAAGTCTCAAAGTCATAGGCCGCTTATCTCTGGATCTTTTTGGCAGCACGCACTAAAGAACTGTGCTGTGGTCTCTCCTGAGTTCTCCAGGAACAATGCTGGCCATCTAGACTCTTGCTTTCAGAACCACATCAGCACCACGGACAGCACCAGGGAAGCTTAAAGCCTGGCGGTCTTGGTGCCTGCAGCCTTGAAAGGTCTCTTCCTTATGCTCCACTGTGTTCCCGGCTTCCTAGAGGATGCTCAGTGAGGGTTGTGTTGAGTGAAGAACTGAGATGGTTAGTGTGGTCCATCACAGACGTCTGCTAGGTTACCTGATTCAGAGTGCAGCAAGGTCCAGGTACGGGAGGCCATCCCCATCACTAGGATCTGAGGCTTCCACATCCTACCCACATCAGTACCTGTGCATCCTCCAGCATACACAGGCAAGTCGCTGTTCCCAACACACTGTGGCCAGTCTACCATAAGACTCCCAGCCCCAGGCTTCCTTCCCATGGCGCCCTTTGCTTCCTCCTTCAGTAGTGAGGAGCTAAGAGGGCCTGGCTTCCACAGAAGAATAAAGCAGGCTGCAGTCATTTCTGGGGTCTTTCAATCCTGGTTTCACATGGATATGTCTAGATAGAATAGTGCTAGCTGGACGGCGGGGGCGGGGGGGGGGTAAGCCTCGGAAAGGAGCAAGAGCCACACAGGCGAGTCAAGAATGACTTACTAGAGTGAGATCATGGGAGTTCTAACCCCAGAGTGGAGTCATAGGGTTGGGGGGGGGGGGCATGAAAAAGGTATGTGGATCCCAAGTGCAGATTAGGTGACCTTTCCTGAGAGTCTCTGGACTTTCAAGAGTGGACAGGTGTTTCTATCCAGAAGACGTTCTCACTCTGATGAAGGGCAGGGAATGATAGATAGTGTTAGCAACAATGGCAATAAGAGATCTACTTAAGTTCCAACTGTGGGCCTGGAGAGATGTATCAGGGGCTAGCTGCTTGCCTTTCAAGGGTAAGGATCAGTCTGAGTTCCAGAATTCGTATAAAAAAGGCCAGGCTCTTCATTGCTTGTAAGGACAGTTCTGGGGAAGTAGAGACTGTTAAATCACTGGGGCTAATTGCTCAGCCAGTCCAGCCAAATCAGTGAGTTCTAAATCAATGAGAGACCCTGTCTCAGCAAGGTTGATGGTTCCTGAGGTATAACTCCAACATTTTCCCTCTGGCCTCTATACAAATATATGCACGCATACATGTAAGTCTCTCTCTCTCTCTCTCTCTCTCTCTCTCTCTCTCTCTCTCTCTCTCTCTCTCTCTCTCTCTCTCTCTCTCTCTCTCCCCCCACCCACACACACACACACACACAC
>NW_026068226.1:532650-538337 GCF_014885135.2 Alexandromys fortis
ACACACACACTGGGACTTCAGTGTGGGCAGACTAAAACTAGAAGAGAAATCTGGTGATATTGTCAGAGAATAGATCCAAACAGAGCCTGAAGTCATTTGTATGTATATTCAGCCAATGAACAAACGTTTACTGAGAAACTTTATGCTCTAGTGAAGCTTCTGGGTTGCAGGTCTGTGATCCCAGATAACTGGGAAGCATAGGTGGGGAATGGCAAGTTTTAGTATGGCCTGGGAAAATGAGACTGTATCTCAGAAGGCAAAGAGGGCCAGCAAGATGACTCAGTGGGTAAAGAAAGGCATTTGCTGCTCAGGAATCCTCTGAACCAAGCCACGTGGTAGAAGATGAGAACTGACTACTGCAAGTGGTTCTCTGATGTCCACACATGTACCATAGCTTGCTTACATGCATGTACACACACACACACACACACACACACACACACACACACACACGAAGTAAATATAAGCCTGGTGGTGGCGGCACACTCTTAATCCCAGCACTTGGGAGGCAGAGGCAGGTGAATTTCTGAGTTCGAGGCCAGTCTGGTCTACAGACCAAGTCCCAGGCAGCTAGGGCTACACACAGAAACCCTGTCTCAACCCCCCACCTCCAAAAAAAGAAAGAAAGAAATGAATATAAAACTGAGTTAGAAGTAAAAAGAGAGAGATATAACCACAGAAGACTCTAACCACTGCATTTGGGAGTAGAGGCAGGAGGACCAGGAATTCAAGGCCGGCTTTGACTGTAATGAGTCTTTCTCTGTCCCACCAGTCAGCTCCCATATATAATGACACAGAGACTTATTATTAATTATGTAAGCGTGGCCTTAGCTTAGGCTTGTCCCACTAGCTCTTATAACTTAACCCATTTATACGAATCTACATTTTGCCTCGTGGCTTTTTAGCCTTATCTCCATACTGTCCACCTTGCTTCCTCCCTCATCTTGATTCTCCTGAGCACCTAGATTCTTCCTCCTCCTTTTCTCTGATTGGAGGTCCCACCTATATTTCTGTCTAGCTATTGGATGTTCAGCGCTCTGTCAGACCAATCACAGCAATGTATATTCACATAGCATACAACTATCCCACAACATTTGACTACATAGTAGTTTCAAAGCCAGCCTGAGTCACATGAGACCCATCTAAAACACTGATGTAAGCTGAGCACAGTGGCATATACCTGTAATCCCTGCACTTGGGAGATAGGGTGTGGTGGTTTGAAAGAAAATGACCCCAAAGAGATTAACACTGTTAAGAGGTGTGGCCTAGTTGGGGGAAGTATGTAACTTTGGGGGCAGGTGATGGGGAAAGCCTTGTTAGCCAATAATCTTTAAGAGGTGGGTCTTAGTTAAGGTGTGGCTTTGCTGGGACCCAGGCATAAAGGTGTGCACCTCTGTGTGCGCACTCTCTGCACCTTTCCCCGTGGGACATTGCTGTGCTTGGATTTCTCATTTCCTGTTTCATGAGTTTTCTCCTTATAATAAATAAAATATAATTGTTTTATCCTTAGTTAGCCTGGTTATTTCAACACCTGGCGCCAGGCTCGGCACACCTCCTCCCTCAGCCAGCCCCAGCCGTGGCCTGTGGGCAGAGCCAGTGGTTCATTTGGATATAGGATTCTTGCACAATGGCCTTTCTTGCTACAGATTGGCTGCAGTTCTTTATATTCATTACAAACCTCAGAGCAGCTTCAAGTCCCTGAACGCTCTCCTGGGTGCCTGTGCCCCTCAGCCACACACTGCGCGGAAACTCAGCAGGGACATGGGCTTTCTTGTTATGCCTGTGCTTGTGCGGTTGCTGACCAATCAGTCTGTGAGTTACACTAAATAACCGTTTTTAATCTGAGCATTGGGCATGTAATGGCTTGATCATTTATTTGAATGGTTGGTCCCCAGTTGGCAGACTGTTTGGGAAGGGTTAGGAAATGTGCCTTGTTGGTGGGGATGTGTCATTAGGGATGGACTTTGAGATTTTAGAAGCCCATGTCTGTAAACAGAGGAGGAACTTTCGTTTCCTGGCTGTGCAGTTTCTAATAATCACACAGAAGCTTAATATTAACTTACAAAATACTTGGCCAAACAGCTCAGGCTTATGACTAACTAGCTCTTACTTTTAAATGAACCCATTTCTATTCATCTTTGTATTGCCACATGACTCATGGCTTCACCTGTGCTCTAGCATGTCTAGCTCCTCTGGCAGCTGACTTGTGTCCTCTCGATTCTGCCCTTCTTTTCCCCTGTACTCAGTTTGGCTTTCCTGCCTAGCTGTATTCTGCCTTGCTCTAGGCCAAATCAGCTTTATTTATCGTATAACATAATCACAGCATACAGAAAGACCATCCCACAGCACATGCCATTCCCAGGTAGCTCTCTCTACCTCATGTTTGATGATCAGGATGCTAGCTGTCACTGCTGCTCCATTGCCATGCCTGCCTGCTGCCATGCTCCGCGCCACGGTGGTCATAGACTCACTCTCTGTAGTATAAGCCCCAATAAACTCTTTCTTCTGTAAGTTGCCTTGGCCATGGTATCTTCTTGCAAAAATAGAAAAGTAACTAAAACAGGGCAGAAAGATTAGGAATTCAAGGTCACTCTCAGCCTCAGAGTGAGCTTGAGGCCAGCCTGAGTACATGAATCAAAAACCAAACTGGAGCCTGCAGTGGTGGTTCACACCTTTAATCCCAGCACTTGGGAGGAAGAGGCAGGTGGACCTTTGATTTTGAGGCCATCCTGGTCTACAGAGCTAGTCTAGTTCCAGAACAGACAAGACTACACAGAGAAACCCTATCTTGTAAAATGGAGACTGTGGTTTTGTTTCCTAACTGCCCAGACTTGAATAATCACACAGAAACTATATTAATTCCAACACCGTTTAACTCATGGCTCAGGCATATTCTTAGATATCTTAAATCGACCCATTTCTAGTATTTTATTACCATAAGGCTCATGGTTTGTTACCTCTTGTTTCTTGGGCAGCTACATGGAGTTTTCCTGCCTAGCTATATTCTGCCCTGCCATAGGCCAAACTACTTATTTATTAACCAGTGGTAATAAAACATATTCATAACATACAGAGAGGAATCCCACATTATCAGCTTGCATGCCACTATGTCCTGCAATGATAATAATGGACTAAACCTCTGAACTGTAAGCCACCCCATTTAAATGATTTGCTTTATAAGAGTAGCTGTGGTATTGGTGTCTCTTAACACCAATAAAACCCTAACTGAGATACATTCCACCACCAAAACCCTCATACCATAGATTGGGAAAGACAAAAATGTCATGCCTACCGTCATGAAGCTTCCCCTTTCATTGACCTGTGCAGGACCCTTAAGTGTGGAATATTCCTTTACACTGTGTGAATATGTCACTGTGGTTGGTTTAATAAAGAAGCTAACTGGTCACTAGCTGGGCAGGTATAGGTTAGGTGGGACTTGCAGACAAAAAGAACTTGAAAGAGAAGGGAGGAGCCTTAAGAGTTTCAAGGAGATGTGGAGAGGAGATGAACTTGCCATACTGAGAAAAGGTACCAAGTCATCTGGCAGAAAGTAGATAAGAAATATGGGTTGATTTAAAATGTAAGAGTTAGTTAGTAATAAGTCTGAGCTATTGGTCACACATTTATAATAATAAGTCTCTGTGTGATTATTGGGGAACTGGTTGACAGGACAGAAAAGACTGTCTAAACCTAAGAGCAAGAAACACATGGGGCATCTGTCCGCTCTTGATTTCAGCACTTAGTACTGTTTGGGGACCTTCAGAAGGCTGAAGTGGGTTGCTGGAAAGCCAGCCTTGTACAGCATCCTGATCTCAGATATGTGAGCATATCTTCCACTACCATACCTTCCTGGATATGGTCTGTACCTTCTCTAGCTATGAGGCCAAAGCACCTCGTTAAATTGCTTCTGTTAGGTATTTTAGTAACAGTGTAGAAAAAAATTAACTAATAATACATTGGGTCCTCTGCCTTCACCCAGTCTTAGCCAGACCTGGAGATACAGTGACCTTTTAAATTAAATTATTTTTTAATTTATTTGTATGGCTGTTTCTTCTGCATGTATGTCTGTGCAGCGTGTGCATGCAGTGCCCACAGAGACCAGGAGAGGATGGTAGATTCCCTGGAACTGGAGTTACAGATGGTTGTGAACCTCCATGTGGGTGCTGCGACTAGAACCTGGGTCTTCTTGCAACAGCAACAAGTGCTCTTAACACTGAGCCATCTATCCAGCATTCACAGTGACAATTTGTGTTCCCCACCATGGGTTAATATTGAATCAGAGCAAGGGTCTAGTAACTGTAATTCCTTTTTTCCTGAATGTTTCAGGACATTGAGAGTTGGCCTCTAGCAGAAGCGAGGTGGAGGGTTCCTGCTTAGGCTTTGGTTGGTGTCAGTAAGCCCCTGAAGGGTACATGCCCCAGATGGAGGCATCAGTAAGTTCCTTGAGGGAACATGCCAAGATGGAAGCATCAGTAAGTCCCCCCAAAGGGAACATGCCCAGATGGAGGCATCAGTAAGTCCCCCAAAGGGAACATGCCCAGATGGAGGCATCAGTAAGTCCTCCAAAGGGAACATGCCCAAATGGAGGCATCAGTAAGTCCCCTGGAGGGAACATGCCCAGATGGAGGCATCAGTAAGTCCCCCAAAGGGAACATGCCCAAATGGAGGCATCAGTAAGTCCCCTGAAGAGGACATGCCCCAGATGGAAGCATCCATGTCTGAAACTCGCTGGGAGCTGGAATCTGAAGCTGTGAGCCCGTGTGGGTGGGTGTGTTGGTGCCTCATTGACCTTTTTCCAGGTTCTGAGCTGCCACTCCATTTGGTTACTCACAGATACCTGTCAGGGAGAGACAGTAGTGCGTGGTTATATGTATGTATGTTACTTCAGATGGCCTCGCCCTATAGCCCAGCTGCCCTTCATCTCACAGTGGTCCTTCTACCTTAGCCTCCCAAGTTTTGGGATGACAAACCTGAATCACCATGTCTGATGAGAATTGCTGTGCTTCATCACCATGCCTGCTTGCTGGCTTGCCTGCCTCCACACTCCCTGCCGTGATAGTCATGGACTCACCTTCTGTCGCCGCAAACCCCAAATAAAGCCTTGGTCATAGTGTCTCTTCACAGTAATAGAAAAGTAAGCTTGCGGGGCTGGAGAGATGGCTCAGTGGTTAAGAGCATTGCCTGTTCTTCCAGAGGTCCTGAGTTCAATTCCCGGCAACCATATGGTGGCTCACAACCATCTGTAATGAGGTCTGGTGCCCTCTTCTGGCCAGCAGACATACACACAGACAGAATATTGTATACACAATAAATAAATAAATATTAAAAAAAAAGAAAAGTAAGCTTGCATTCCCTTCAGTGACAGGGTATGGGTGGGAGTGGGGGTGTGGGTGGGAATGTGTTCTGCTCTGAAGGGTCAAGGAAGAAAAGGAAAACCGTATATGTCTTATTTAAGATGTGTTTGCCCTGCAGGACACCTGCTCCATTAGTCATCCAGAAGCCAGGGGAATGTAGACAACACTAGAGAAGATGTGTGGCCGGGCGGTGGTGGCGCACACCTTTAATGCCAACACTCAGGAGCCAGAGGCAGGCAGATCTCTGTGACTCTGAGGCCAGTCTGGTCTACAGAGTGAGTTCCAGGATGGCCAGGGCTGTCACACAGAGAAACCTTGTCTTGAAAAATCAGA
>NW_026068226.1:538549-543494 GCF_014885135.2 Alexandromys fortis
GCTCAGTGGGTAAAGTGTTAGATATCCAGCAGGTATATAAGGGCACCTGAGGGCAGGGAGAAGAAAGAGGATCCTGGGAGCTCACTGACCAGCCTATTTAGCTAGTCCATGAACTCCAGGTACAGTGAAAGGCCCTGTCTGAAAAAAATAAGGTGGAGAGCAATATCAATAGAGGAAGACATCCAGTGTTGACCTTTGCCCTCTGTGTTTCTGTTCATGGGCACGTGCACCATTATACGCGTGTATATTAAACACATGCCATGTTACTAGGTAGTAAAAAATAATTTTGGGGGGACAGGGTTCAGGCTGTCCTTAAACTCAAGCCCTCTGCCTCCAGGCTCTCAGAGTACAGCTATAGGCTATGGTGTACTGCAATAACTAATATTCCTTTTGTATTTTTTTTTTTTCGAGACAGGGTTTCTCTGTGGCTTTGGAGCCTGTCCTGGAACTAGCTCTGTAGACCAGGCTGGTCTCGAACTCACAGAGATCCACCTGCCTCTGCCTCCCGAGTGCTGGGATTAAAGGTGTGCGCCACCATCGCCCAGCTTCCTTTTGTATTTTTTGTGACAGGCTCTCATCGTATAGCCCTGGCTGCCCTGGGACTAGCTGTGTCCACCAGGCTGGTCTCACCTGCCTCTGCCTCTGGAGTGCTAGGATTAAGGGCATGTGCCATTATATCTGGCCCTCCTTTTTTTTTTCCTAAGGCAGAGGCCTCTATGTAATTGAGGTTGGCCCTAAACTCATACTGTGTAGATCAGGCTGACCTCAGACAGGGTTTCTGCCTCTCAAGGGCTGGGATTACAGGTATGTGCCACCATATCCACTTTGTAGTAAAAGTTTTCAACCAGACCCCCCCCTAAAGTAACCAAGCTAAAATTCCCTATGGTTCTAATGGTGGAACATTCAGGAAGGCCCCGAGGGTTTCAGATAATTGCATCCTCACATCCTAGGAGATGTAGAAGAGGGGGGAGCTGGGATGGGATAGGGTGGGAGGAGATTCAGGATGGGGTAGGAATGAGGTGGGAGGGGGGCTGAGGTGGGGTAGGGGTGTGGTGGAAGGGGGGCTGAGATGGGGTAGGGGTGTGGTGGAAGGGGGACTGAGATGGGGTAGGGATGTGGTGGAAAGGGGGCTGAGATGGGGTAGGGGTGAAGCCTGGAAGCTTGGAAAGTGAAGTCTGTCCTGGAGGTCAAAGTGTAGCACTTGCATTATGACCCCTTTGAGGCCTGCTTCCTCCTCTCTGACTCAGGAACACTGTCCAAGGCTGAGATGGTTTCAGGATGGGGCAATAAATGCCAGTTCTCTCCCCACCCTTCCCCTCTGTAACTCTGCTCCATAAGTGAGAGAGGTTACGGGAAATGATGAGAAGGTCAAACACTTATTGTGATCAATATGTCATAGTAGATGACGCCACCCAGAATGGCCCCATGACCTTTACCTCCTGCTTTTTACACTCTACAAATGGTGTCTTCCAGCGCTTGAGAGGGAGAGGCATAGTGGACAGGTGTGAGACTTCTAGACAGGGAGAGAAAAGACACAGTGGCATTGGGGGGAAGTCAGTCAGGTGGACAAGAGCTTCTGCTACATGGTGAGTTCAATCCATCCCAGGCTACCTGAGACGCTGTCCCAAGAATAAAACAGCCAGGTGTGGTGTGGCATGCTGTCATTCTCAACACTCTGGGGAAAAACCACTGATGTTGAGGTGAGTGTAGAACTCCGTGAGTTTGAGGCCAGTCTGATCTACATAGCAAGATCCTGACCAGAAAGAGCTACATAGCAAGACTCTGCCTCAAAAAACAAATGAAATACAAATTGTATCAGGGAATGGAACCAGTTGATGATCTGCTTGCGTAACATGTACAAGGCCCTGGCTTTGATCTCTAGTGCTGGGTAAAGCCAGAAATCCTGGAGATGATTATAGCCCCAGCTCTCTGGAGGTGGACCTGGGAAGAACAGATCAGGACTTGAAGGTCATGGGGAGTTTGAGGCCAGCCTGGGGTATAAAGACAGGATCCTATGTAGCTCATGCTAGTCTCTCTGACCCTTGATCTTCCTCAATGCAGGGATGACAGATGTGATTACACACCTTGCTTTGATATGGAGCATACCATCCTCCCAGCTCAGCTTCTTGGGCACAGGGATAATTGCAAAACCACACCCTTTATGGTGAGATTTTTCCAGACAACCATTTTGCTAATTCTTCGTGGCTTGTTTACAAGTGGCTGTGACCATTTTTCATAAAGGAGAAATCTGAGTCACCATAGATTGAAGTCACACTAAGGTCACAGAAAGGCCCTTGGAGGGAAATATGCAAATGTAAATAGTCTGCCAGGATGGATTGCAGCTCAGGGCTTCCTGGTGTGGACTGCTTCTGAGTCAAAGCTGGGGGGGGGCACTGGAGTGAGCCTGCTGGAGGACAGGGGGAGGATGCGCTGTGGTGGACACACTATATAGAAAGGCCAGGGCATGAGGGACATGCAGGGCTCACCTGTGTGTGTGTGTGTGTGTGTGTGTGTGTATGCGTGTACATGCATATGCGTTTACATTATAAATGTGTGTAAAATGTGTTTGTGTACATATGGGTATGTATACATACATATATAAGCATATGTATATGCATGCATGAGTGGATGGATGTGTGTGCCTATGTCTATGTGCATATATGTGTGTAAATGTATGTGTTTATATGTATATACTTGTGTGGAATATGTGTGTGTATATATGGGTATGTACATGCATATCTATGCATATGTATATGTATGCATGTGTGGATGGATGTGTGTGCCGATGTCTATGTGCGTATATGAGTGTAAATGTATGTGTTTATATGTATATACATGTGTGGAATATGTGTGTGTACATATGGGTATGTACTCATGCTTATGTATATATGTGGGTACCTATTTATATGTATTTGTGGCTTTATGTGTGTAAATGTATATGTGTTTGTGTGTGTGTAGTCCTGACTTGCTTGTAATTTACAATAACCCTGCTCCAGCTTCCCCTGTCAAGCTGGGATTACAGGTGTGAGTCACCACACCGGGCTTCGGGATGGGTGTGATGTGCTCCATCTACCAAGAGAGGACAGTCAGATGGACATTTGTGCCTTTGAAATCTGCATGGTGCATTCACACACAGTGGGAGCCGACCTCTGTTTGCCTAGAAGCTCTGAAGGCAGCTGAGTGGAGAAGAAGCTTTTGTGGCACAAAATCGGGGAAGCTGAGCCCTTAGCATTCAGGAAAGGGCCAAAGAGAAGATGCCTAGGATGTCTGTTGGTGTGGGGGATTGGGAAGGAAAGGAAGGAGGGTGAGAGACAGGGCAGGGCCCAGCTGGGCTCTCAAGCTTAAAGCTTCTACTTCCTCCTCCACCCATTCCAGTGTTAGCCTCTGGCCTCACCAATGGGCTGGCAAAAGAAAAAGTCTTAGGTTTAAAGTCCAACAAGTAGAGGCTTCAGACCTAGGATTCCTGTGTTCCCTGCGCAATATCGGGACACATGGCCAGAGCTGGTGGGAACCTGAGGGTCTGGGGGAGCTTGGTGCTACTGGTAAGTTCTTTCATGCTCAGGACTGAGCTTGGGGCCAAGGGAGGGAGGGAGGCATAGGAAGGGGCTAGAATCTACATTCCCAGAGATGTGGAGGAAGGGCCCTCAGCCAGAGCCTTGAAGAAGCAGGGGATGGTATTTAACCGGAGAAGGAAGAAAGCTCTGAGATTGGAGGAATATAGACAAATCTGACCATATTGGATGTTTTAGGCTATGGTATGACAGTGAACATGGGATCAGGCTGTTCGCACACAGCCCAGCCCTCCTCCTCAGATTCAGAAGCCCGGAGCCTACCCGCCCTCCTCCACACCCAGAGATCCACAGTGACCAAGCTCTGACCCAGCTCCCTCAGCCCACAGTCTGTCTCCAGAGTTCATATTTGTTTTCCTCTAGTCGTCCCTCTTGGTCCCTGGGCGCCCTCCCCCAGGGCCTCTGCTTATATTTTTCAGAAAGTGAAAGTACTCACAGTGTCTCCTGCCCTTATCCGGGAAGCAACCTTGGTTCCTGCTTCCCTGAAGCTCCACCTCTGCCGTGGGTGACCAGCTTCCTAATCAACAGCACCAGTGTTGGGGTGCTCTTATCAAACCCTGTCCCCACATTCCTCTCCTTGGTCAAGTTGGAAGGAAAGGTTGGGGGCAGAGATCAGGACAGTCTGTCAGCCCCGCCTCCCCAGTCTCACCTAGCTCAGCTAACTTCTTCCTACCTGGATCCCCCTAGGGTCTGTACAGCTGTGCTGTGCCCCGGGCGGCTGGTGAGTACATTCCTACCTTTAATCGTTGTCCTTTGACTCTGATGGACCCTGGTGGGCTGAGGACAAGGGTAGTTTCTCAATTTGGGGAGGAGGGAGGTACAGGGTGAGAGGAAGGGAAAATGGTTGATCTATGCCTTTCTAATCTGAAAGCCACACACAAATTTTCAGCTCTAAATGGAGTGAGTAACCTGACGGCAGAGGCCCAGACAAACAGCTCCATCACCCTGAGGTGGGAGGCCTCAAAAGATACTGACCCTGAAAACCTGATCTACTGGGTTCAGTGCCGTGGAGATAATATATATAAAACTGAAAACACCACAAACACCACATTAACAGTAGATGGACTTGCTCCGGCTTCCATATACGAATTTGTTGTGTGGGTAGAAGAAAATGGAACCAATAGCACCACGGAGGCCATCAACGCCACCACAGGTGAGAGGCAGACTCTATTGTATTCTTTCTTCATTTTGAAGGGACGAGTTTAGGGGTGACCGGAGAGCTTGGTGGTCTTTGTGCACACTTTTAATCCTCACAATTGGATGTCAGAGCCAGGCAGATCTCTTTGACTCTGAGATTGGCCTGCTCTACAGAGTGAGTTTCTGAACAGTCAGAGCAACACAGAGTAACCACGCTGAGAGGGAGAAAAAGAGAGAGA
>NW_026068226.1:546825-555067 GCF_014885135.2 Alexandromys fortis
TTGCTATCATATGTCTGTGTTTGTGTGTGCACACTCAAGTGTGGATATGACTCCATATCCCCAGCCTGGAATTCACTTGGAAGCACAGGCTGTCTTTGAACTCATGAAGTCCTCCTGCCTCAGCCTCCCAAGGGATGAGATTGGATTGTAGGCACAACTCACACAGGTTTCATAGGTTGAGGAAATGAGGAAAATGATTCTCACTTCTGCCCTTGTTTTCAGCTCCAAACCCAGTGACAAACCTGAGAGTGGAAACTCAGAACAACAGCTCCATCACCCTGAGCTGGGACGAACCAGAAGGTCATGACCTGACATACTGGATCCAGTGGCTTGGAGAAGACTACAGCAATGTATCTAAAAGCACAACAAACACCAGTTTTGTGGTGGATAGCCTTGCTCCTGCTTCTACATATGAATTTTTCGTGTGGGTAGGAAAAAGTGAAATCAATAGCACCACGGAGACCCTCAATGCCTCCACAGGTGAGAGGCAGAATCTTTGTCTTCTTTCTTTATTTTGAAGGGACATGTTTAGGGGTGACCAGAGAGCCTGATGGTGGTGGTGCCCCCCTTTTTCCCTAGGACTTGGACTTTAAGCCAGGCAAGGTCTCTTTGACTCTGAGGTTGGCCTGGTCAGCAGAGTGAGTTTCTGAACAGCTTGAGCAACACAGAGTAATCATGGATAGAGAGAGAGACAGAGAAATAGAGTGAGAAAGAGAAGAAAGAAGGTGGCGGAATGCAGAATCAAACAGAACTAGACTGAAACACAAATAAGTGAATATCTGGTTTTTATCACCCACTTTAAACAGATGAAGTTCCACAAAGGTGATGTTGACCTTCATTGTCTGTGACCCAGTGGGTCCAAGAGGACCCTTTCTTTATATTATGAGCATAAAGGGAGCACAACACCAGCATTCCTAATTTCATAGTAAACTATTCCAGCTCCATGGCATGTGACTGGCCACGTCGCAGGAACCCACACATCACAAAACTTGTACCTCCCTATTGGACTTCTTATTGTTCTCAGCCATCCCACCCCACAACAGGGTCCATGATTTACATAAATGTGAGGACCAGGACCAGATGATCTTTCCGTTGGTCCCAACTTAGAGGCCCAATTCAGAACAATTTCAGGACAGTTGATCTGAGGAACAATTGCATTGACTTTTGTTTTTATTTTGTGACCTGGTGTGGGTATGGAGTTACTCACTGAGGTGGCTGGGTCACTGAAGACAGTGGCTTCCTCTCAATCAGCAATCCTGAAATGGTAAGGTCTCAAGAGGGCCTCCTCCTTTTATAGCTGAGAACTTAGGGCTTTAATCTTATGTAGGCTTCATGCCTACAAGCACAGATGCTGGGGTTCATTTGTACTACCGCCTTGTCATCCCAAAGACAGCATTGCACATGTCCTCTTTATCTTTTTACATTCTGTTCATCCTTTTCCATGATGATCTCTGAGCCTAGCAGGGGTTGACAGACATGTCTTTAACACCCCAACCATCCCTGAGTCTCAGTGTTAACCACCATCCCTACAGACAGCAGCTTCTATGACCAAGGCTGAGGAGCCATGATGGTTCCTGGTACCAGTCCATGCACTGGCCCCAACTTGGTTCCTGGAGCTCTGTGGGCTTCTGTACATGCATAACCTGGCTCATTCTTATTTTGATTTATTTATTTATTTATTTATTTATATTTTTATGTATCTATCTATTTCTCTATCTATTGATCTATCAATCTATCTCTTTTTCTGTTTATTATTTTGCTTTTAAAAAAGAGTTTCTCTGAGTAGCCCAAACTATGTTGGAACTCAGTCTGTAGACCTGGCTGATCTCAAACTGACTGCCTCCCACTTACTGGGATTAAAGGCACATGCTACCACACCAGCTGATTAGTACTCTGTGTGAATGTTGTGTGAGAATTTGTGTGTGTGTAGCCAGAGCTTATTGCCAGCTGTCTTTCTCTGTGGCTCAGTATCTTATTGATTTATTTTACTTTATCTTAGTTTATTCGTTGCTATCATATGTCTGTGTTTGTGTGTGCACACTCAAGTGTGGATATGACTCCATATCCCCAGCCTGGAATTCACTTGGAAGCACAGGCTGTCTTTGAACTCATGAAGTCCTCCTGCCTCAGCCTCCCAAGGGATGAGATTGGATTGTAGGCACAACTCACACAGGTTTCATAGGTTGAGGAAATGAGGAAAATGATTCTCACTTCTGCCCTTGTTTTCAGCTCCAAACCCAGTGACAAACCTGAGGGTGGAAACTCAGAACAACAGCTCTATCACCCTGAGCTGGAACGAACCAGAAGGTCATGACCTGACATACTGGATCCAGTGGCTTGGAGAAGACTACAGCAATGTATCTAAAAGCACAACAAACACCAGTTTTGTGGTGGATAGCCTTGCTCCTGCTTCTACATATGAATTTTTCGTGTGGGTAGAAAAAAATGAAATCAATAGCACCATGGACACCCTCAACGCCTCTACAGGTGAGAGGCAGGATCTCTTGTATTCTTTCTTCATTTTGAAGGGACGAGTTTAGGGGTGACCGGAGAGCTTGGTGGTCTTTGTGCACACTTTTAATCCTCACAATTGGATGTCAGAGCCAGGCAGATCTCTTTGACTCTGAGGTTGGCCTGCTCTACAGAGTGAGTTTCTGAACAGTCAGAGCAACACAGAGTAGCTGTGGAAAGAGAGAGAGAGAGAGAGAGAGAGAGAGAGAGAGAGAGAGACAGAGACAGAGACAGAGACAGAGAGACAGAGACAGAGAGAGACAGCGAGAGAGAGACAGACAGACAGAGAGAGAGAGAGAGAGACAGAGAGAGAGAGAGAGACAGAGAGAGAGAGAGACAGAAGGTTGCAGATTCCACCATCCAACAGAACTAGACTAAAACACAAACAAGTGAATATCTGGTTTTATCACCTACTTTAAACTCGTCCGGCAGTGGTGGCACACGCCTTTAATTCCAGCACTCGGGAGGCAGAGGCAGGCAGATCTTGTGAGTTCGAGGCCAGCCTGGTCTACAGAGCGAGTTCCAGGACAGGCTCCAAAGCTACAGAGAAACCCCGTCTAGAAAAAACAAACAAACAAAAACCAAAAAAATCGGACATAAAACTCAATACAGGTGATGTTGACCCTCATAGTTCTGTGACCCAGTGGGTCCACCAGGACCCTTTCTTTATATTATGAGCATAAAGGGAGCACAACACCAGCATTCCTAATTTCATAGTAAACTATTCCAGCTCCATGGCATGTGACTGGCCACGTCGCAGGAACCCACACATCACAAAACTTGTACCTCCCTATTGGACTTCTTATTGTTCTCAGCCATCCCACCTCACAACGGGGTCCATGACTTACATAAATGTGAGGACCAGGTACATTGATCTTCCCGTTGGTCCCGACTTAGAGCCCCAACCCAGAACAATTTAAGGACAGGCGATCTGAGGAACAACTGCATTGACTTTTGTTTTTATTTTGTGACCTGGTGTGGGTATGGAGTTACCCACTGAGGTGGTTGTGTCACTGAAGACAGTGGCTTCCTCTCAATCAGCAGTCCTGGAATGGTAAGGTCTCAAGAGAGCCTCCTCCCTTTATAGCTGAGTACTTAGGGCTTTAATCTTGTGTAGGCTTCATGCCTACAAGCACAGATGCTGGGGTTCATTTGTACTACAGCCATGTCATCCCAAAGACAGCATTGCACATATCCTCTTTATCTTCCTGTTCTTACATTCTGTTCATCCTTTTCCATGATGATCTCTGAGCCTTAGATGGGCTACATATATATCTTAAACATCTCAGGCATTCATGAGTCTCTGTGTTAACCACCATCCCTACAGACAGCAGCTTCTATGACCAAGGGTGAGGAGACACGAACATCCCTGGTACAAGTCCATGCACTGGCCCCTACTTGGTCCCTGGAGCTCCGTGGGCTTCTGTACATGTGCAACCTGTCTCCTTCTTATTTTGATGTTTTTATTTATTTTTATTTTTCTATCTATTTTTTTATCTTTCAATCCATTAATCTATCTCTTGACCAGTTTATTATTTTGCTTTTCAGGAAAGAGTTTCTCCGAGTAGCCCAGAGTGTGTGTAAACTGACTGCCTCCTGCGTGCTAGGATTAAAGGCACATGCCACCACACCCGGCCAATTTAGTATTGTGTGTGCAAAAATTTGTGCATGTGTAGCCAGAACTTATTGTAAGCTGTCTTCTTTGTTGCTAAGTATCTTATTGATTTATTTTACTTCATCTTAGTTTATTCATTGCTGTCATATGTCTGTGTTTGTGTGTGCACAATCAAGTGTGGATATGACTCCATATCCCCAGCCTGGAATTCACTTGGAAGCACAGGCTGTCTTTGAACTCATGAAGTCCTCCTGCCTCAGCCTCCCAAGGGATGAGATTGGATTGTAGGCACAACTCACACGGGTTTCATAGGTTGAGGAAATTTGGGGACAAATGATTCTCCCTTGTTTTCAGCTCCAAACCCAGTGATAAACTTGAGAGTGGAAGCTCAAACCAACAGCTCCATCACCCTGAGCTGGAACGAACCAGAAGGTCATGACCTGACATACTGGATCCAGTGGCTTGGAGAAGACTACAGCAATGTATCTAAAAGCACAACAAACACCAGTTTTGTGGTGGATAGCCTTGCTCCTGCTTCTACATATGAATTTTTCGTGTGGGTAGAAAAAAATGAAATCAATAGCACCACGGAGACCCTCAATGCCTCCACAGGTGAGAGGCAGAATCTCTTGTCTTCTTTCTTTATTTTGAAGGGACATGTTTAGGGATGAACAAAGAACCTGGTGGTGGTGGTGCACACCTTTAATCCTAGCACTTGGACTCAAGAGCCAGGCAGATCTCTTTGACTTTGAGGTCAGCCTGCTCAACAGAGTGAGTTTCTGAACAGTCAGAGCAACGCTGAGTAATCATTGAGAGAGACAGAGAGAGAGAAGGACAGAAGGTGGCCAATTCCACGATCCAACAGAACTAGACTGAAACACAGAAGGGAATATCTGGGAGTTAGCACATCCCAAGAACTCACCCATCACACAAAACTTGAACCTCCATATGGAATTTTCAATTGTTCTCAGCCATCCCAATCCACCACGGGGTCCATTACTTACATAAATGTGAGGAGCAGGATCAGTTTATTTTCCTGCTGGTCCTATTTAGAGCCCAAACTCAGAGCAATTTAAGGATACATGATCTGAGGAACAACTGCATAGCCTTTCGTTTTTATTTTGTGACCTGGTGTGAGTAAAGCTATGTAACTGAAGTAGTGGCTTCTTCTCAATCAGCAGTTCTGGACTCTAAGGTCTCAAGTGGGCTTCTTTTGATGTCTGAGTACTGAGGGCATTAATCTTATGTAGGCTTCATACCTACAAGCATAGCTGCTGGGGTTCATTTGTACTACACCCATGTCATACCCAAGACAGCATTGCACACCTCCTCTCTGTCTTTTGGTTTTTACATTCCTCTCTCTTCTGTGATAATCTCTGAGCATTGGAGGGGTTGATAGATATGTCTTCAGCATCTCGGCCATCCCCGAGATGTGCTAACCACCATCCCTGCAGACAGCAGCTTCTATGACCAAGGCTGAGGAGCCGTGAATGTCGCTGGTACCAGTCCATGCACTGCCCCTACTTGGTTCCTGGAGCTCTGTGGGCTTCTGCATGTGCACATCCTGGCTCATTATTATTTTGATGTATTTATATTTTATTTATCTACCTATCTCTCTATTTATCAATCTATCTCTTTCTCTGGTTATTATTTTATATTTTAGACAGAGTTTTTCTGAGTAGCCCAGACTCTCTCATAACACAGTCTGTAAACCTGGCTGGTGTCAAACTAACTACCTCACACGTGCTGGAATTAAAGGCGCATGCCACCACACCCGGCCGATATAGTATTGTGTGAATGTTGTGTGAGAATTTGTGCGTGTGTAGCCAGAGCTTATTGTCAGCTGTTTTCCTGTATGGCTCAGTATCTTATTTATTTATTTTACTTTATCTTAGTTTATTCATTGCTATCATATGTCTGTGTTTGTGTGTGCACACTCAAGTGTGGATATGACTCCATACCCCCAGCCTGGAATTCACTTGGAAGCACAGGCTGTCTTTGAACTCATGAAGTCCTCCTGCCTCAGCCTCCCAAGGGATGAGATTGGATTGTAGGCACAACTCACACAGGTTTCATAGGTTGAGGAAATTTGGGGACAAATGATTCTCCCTTGTTTTCAGCTCCAAACCCAGTGATAAACTTGAGAGTGGAAGCTCAAACCAACAGCTCCATCACCCTGAGCTGGGACGAACCAGAAGGTCATGACCTGACATACTGGATCCAGTGGCTTGGAGAAGACTACAGCAATGTATCTAAAAGCACAACAAACACCAGTTTTGTGGTGGATAGCCTTGCTCCTGCTTCTACATATGAATTTTTCGTGTGGGTAGAAAAAAATGAAATCAATAGCACCACGGAGACCCTCAATGCCTCCACAGGTGAGAGGCAGAATCTCTTGTCTTCTTTCTTTATTTTGAAGGGACATGTTTAGGGATGAACAAAGAACCTGGTGGTGGTGGTGCACACCTTTAATCCTAGCACTTGGACTCAAGAGCCAGGCAGATCTCTTTGACTTTGAGGTCAGCCTGCTCAACAGAGTGAGTTTCTGAACTCACTCTGTTCAGAACTCAGCGTCAGAGCAACGCTGAGTAATCATTGAGAGAGACAGAGAGAGAGAAGGACAGAAGGTGGCCAATTCCACGATCCAACAGAACTAGACTGAAACACAGAAGGGAATATCTGGGAGTTAGCACATCCCAAGAACTCACCCATCACACAAAACTTGAACCTCCATATGGAATTTTCAATTGTTCTCAGCCATCCCAATCCACCACGGGGTCCATTACTTACATAAATGTGAGGAGCAGGATCAGTTTATTTTCCTGCTGGTCCTATTTAGAGCCCAAACTCAGAGCAATTTAAGGATACATGATCTGAGGAACAACTGCATAGCCTTTCGTTTTTATTTTGTGACCTGGTGTGAGTAAAGCTATGTAACTGAAGTAGTGGCTTCTTCTCAATCAGCAGTTCTGGACTCTAAGGTCTCAAGTGGGCTTCTTTTGATGTCTGAGTACTGAGGGCATTAATCTTATGTAGGCTTCATACCTACAAGCATAGCTGCTGGGGTTCATTTGTACTACACCCATGTCATACCCAAGACAGCATTGCACACCTCCTCTCTGTCTTTTGGTTTTTACATTCCTCTCTCTTCTGTGATAATCTCTGAGCATTGGAGGGGTTGATAGATATGTCTTCAGCATCTCGGCCATCCCCGAGATGTGCTAACCACCATCCCTGCAGACAGCAGCTTCTATGACCAAGGCTGAGGAGCCGTGAATGTCGCTGGTACCAGTCCATGCACTGCCCCTACTTGGTTCCTGGAGCTCTGTGGGCTTCTGCATGTGCACATCCTGGCTCATTATTATTTTGATGTATTTATATTTTATTTATCTACCTATCTCTCTATTTATCAATCTATCTCTTTCTCTGGTTATTATTTTATATTTTAGACAGAGTTTTTCTGAGTAGCCCAGACTATCTCATAACACAGTCTGTAAACCTGGCTGGTGTCAAACTAACTACCTCACACGTGCTGGAATTAAAGGCGCATGCCACCACACCCGGCCGATATAGTATTGTGTGAATGTTGTGTGAGAATTTGTGTGTGTGTAGCCAGAGCTTATTGTCAGCTGTTTTCCTGTATGGCTCAGTATCTTATTTATTTATTTTACTTTATCTTAGTTTATTCATTGCTATCATATGTCTGTGTTTGTGTGTGCACACTCAAGTGTGGATATGACTCCATACCCCCAGCCTGGAATTCACTTGGAAGCACAGGCTGTCTTTGAACTCATGAAGTCCTCCTGCCTCAGCCTCCCAAGGGATGAGATTGGATTGTAGGCACAACTCACACAGGTTTCATAGGTTGAGGAAATTTGGGGACAAATGATTCTCCCTTGTTTTCAGCTCCAAACCCAGTGATAAACTTGAGAGTGGAAGCTCAAACCAACAGCTCCATCACCCTGAGCTGGGACGAACCAGAAGGTCATGACCTGACATACTGGATCCAGTGGCTTGGAGAAGACTACAGCAATGTATCTAAAAGCACAACAAACACCAGTTTTGTGGTGGATAGCCTTGCTCCTGCTTCTACATATGAATTTTTCGTGTGGGTAG
>NW_026068226.1:555455-566613 GCF_014885135.2 Alexandromys fortis
GAGAGAGAGAGAGAGAGAGAGAGAGAGAGAGAGAGAGAGAGAGAGAGGACAGAAGGTGGCAGATTCCACGATTCAACAGAACTCGGCTGAGACACAAAGAAGGGAATATCAGGGAGCAACCATGTCCCAAGAACTCACTCATCACACAAAATTTGTACCTCCCTATTGGACTTCCTATTGTTCTCAGCCATCCCAACCCACCACAGGGTCCATGACTTTCATAAATATGAGGACCAGGACTAGGTGAGCTTCCCGTTGGTCCCTACTTTGAGCCACAACCCAAGAGCAATTTAAGGACAGGAGATCTGAGGAACAACTGCATTGACTTTTGTTTTTATTTTGTGAACTGGGTGTGGGTATGGAGTTAACCACTGAGGTGGCTGTGTCACTGAAGACAGTGGCTTCCTCTCAGTCAGCAATCCTGGAATGATAAGGTCTCAAGAGGGCTTTTTCCCTTTATGGCTGAGTGCTTAGGGCTTTAATCTCATGTAGGCTTCATACCTACAAGCACAGCGGCTGGGGTTCATTTGTACTACAGCCATGTCATCCCCAAAACAGCATTGCTCATGTCCTCTTTATCTTCCTGTTCTTACATTTTGTTTTCCCCTTTTGATGATGATCTCTGAGCCTTGGTGGTGTTGACAGACATGTCTTCAACATCTCGGCCATCCCAAGTCTCCCTCTTAACCACCATCCATACAGACAGCAGTTCTATGACCAAGACTGAGGAGCCATGAAGGTCGCTGGTACAAGTCCGTGCACTGGCCCCCACTTGTCCCTGGAGCTCTGTGGGCTTCTGCATGTGCATATCCTGGCTCATTCTTATTTTGATTTATTTATTTATATTTTATCTGTCTATCTTTATCTAACGTTTATCTTTTATTTTTATTTTGTTTTTCGAGATAGAGTTTTTCTGGATAGCCTAGACTGTCTTGTAACTCATTCTGCATACCTGGCTGGACTCAAACTGACTTCCTCTCACGTGCTGGGATTAAAGACACATGCCACCACACCAGCTGATTTAGTACTCTGTGTGAATGTTGTGTGAGAATTTGTGTGTGTGTAGCCAGAGCTTATTGTCAGCTGTTTTCCTGTGTGGCTCAGTATCTTATTTATTTATTTTACTTTATTCGTTGCTATCATATGTCTGTGTTTGTGTGTGCACACTCAAGTGTGGATATGACTCCATACCCCCAGCCTGGAATTCGTGTGCACACTCAAGTGTGGATATGACTCCATACCCCCAGCCTGGAATTCACTTNCGAAGTCCTCCTGCCTCAGCCTCCCAAGGGATGAGATTGTATTGTACGCACAACTCACACAGGTTTCATAGGTTGAGGAAATGAGGAAAATGATTCTCCCTTCTGCCCTTGTTTTCAGCTCCAAACCCAGTAAGAAACCTGAGGGTGGAAACTCAGAATAACAGCTCCATCACCCTGAGCTGGGACGAACCAGAAGGTCATGACCCATCTAACCTTACCTACTGGATCCAGTGGCTTGGAGAAGACTACAGCAATGTATCTAAAAGCACAACAAACACCAGTTTTGTGGTGGATAGCCTTGCTCCTGCTTCTACATATGAATTTTTCGTGTGGGTAGAAAAAAATGAAATCAATAGCACCGCGGAGATCCTCAACGCCTCCACAGGTGAGAGGCATAATCTCTTGTATTCTTACTTTATTTTGAAGGGACGAGTTTATGGGTGACCGGAGGGCCTGATGCTGGTAGTGCACACCTTTAATCCTAGCTCTTGGACTCCAGAGACAGGCAGATCTCTTTGACTCTGAGGTTGGCCTGCTCTACAGAGTGAGTTTCTGAACACACAAAGCAACACAGAGTAACCATGTTGAAAGAGAGAGAGAGAGAGAGACTACAGAAGGTTTGCACAATCAAACACAACTAGACTGAAACACAAACAAGCGAATATCTGTGTTTGTCACTCACCTTAAACAGATAAAACTCGACATATGTGAAGTTGACTCTCATAGTTCTGTGACCCAGTGGGTCCTAGAAGACCCTTTCTTTATATTATGAGCATCAAGGGAGCACAACACCAGCATTCCTAATTTTATAGAAAACTATTCCATCTCCATAGCATGTGACTGGCCACGTCCCAGGAATTCACGCATCACACAAAACTTGCACCTCCCTATTGGACTTCTTATTGTTCTCAGCCATCCCACCCCATCACGGTGTCCATGATCTACATAAATGTGAGGATTAGGAATAGCTGTTCTTCCCGTTGGTCCCTATTAGAGCCCCAATTCAGAACAATTTCAGGACAGTTGATCTGAGGAACAACTGCATTGACTTTTGATTTTATTTTCTGACCTGGCGTGGGTATGGGGTTACCCACTGAGGTGGCTGTGTCACTGAAGACAGTGGCTTCCTCTCAATCAGCAATCCTGGAGTGGTAAGGTCTCAAGAGAGCCTCCTCCCTTTAGGATGAGTACTTAGGGCTTTAATCTCATGTAGGCTTCATACCTACAAGCACAGCTGCCTGGTTCATTTGTACTACAGCCATGTCATCCCCAAGACAGCATTGTGCATGTCCTCTTTATCTTCTGGTTCTTACATTCTATTAACTTCTTTTCCATTATAATCCCTTGGAAGGGCTGACAGATATCTCTTCAACATCTCAGCCATTCCCAAGGCTGCATGATAACCACCATCCCTACAGACAGCAGATTCTTTGACTAATCCTGAGGAGCCATGAAAGACTCTGGTACCAGTCCATGCACTGGCCCCTACTTGCTTCCTATAGCTCTGTGTGTTTCTGCATGTGCACATCCTGGCTCATTCTTATTTTTTAATTAATTAATATTCTATCTATCTATCTATCTATCTATCTATCTATCTATCTATCTATCTATCTATCATCTATCTATCTATATCTATTTTTCTATCCATTTATCATTTTGTTTTTCAAGACAGAGGTTTTCTGGGAATCTTAGACCATTTAAGTCTGTAACATGAGGGCCAACTTTTTGGGGTTTCTGTCCCACCTGGGACCCCACAGTCAGCAAGTCCCAAAGATAATCACACAGGGATCTACATAAGTTATAAAACTGATTGGCCCCTTAGCTCAGGCTTTTTATTAGCTCTTGCAATGTATATTAACCCATAATTATTATCTATGTTAGCTACATGGCTCAGTCCCTTTTTCAGCGGGGTTCGTCACATCCTGCTTCTTCTGTGATTTTGGCAGGAGTTGAGGGAGCTTTCTGCTTCCCAAATTCTCCTGTTCTCACCACCCCACCTCTACTTCCTGTCTGGTTGACCTGCCTATACTTGCAGCTTGGCCAATCAGAGTTTATTTAAAACATGATTGACAGAGAATACAGACAATTATCCTCTACCACTTCCCCCTCTTTTTTTTTTTAAAAAAAGGAAAATATCTATAGTTCATCTTTTGGGGAATGTGGGTGTAGTTTTTTAGGCTACTTTCTGCTGGCTGGGGGCGTTGATAATCTTATAGGGACCTAAAGAAAATTTAGAGTTATAATCAAGTCCTGACTGGAGTATCCTGTGAGTCTTGATCATTTCAGGCAGCAGTCTTGAATCTGTTCTGGATGTAGAACTCAGATATCTGGGCCATCTATTCCTTCTGGAGATTTCTCAGGTGATCTTCCTTGTTCAAACCTGATTTTTCTTAATTCAGAATAAATCCACAGTTTCTCATTTCCTGTGGAAACAAAAGCAAAATCTCTTCTCCAAAGTAACATACCTTTTGACTTCAATTTTAAAGTTAAGGTATTTTCAAAATACCTATCTTGGATTAATTCAGCAGCATTTATTAGCAAGTATCTTTTAGCAGCTATTGCTCCTTCCTTAGCATTCAAACAGTTCAAAGAGAGCATAATAACAAACAGTATCCAGATTCTCTGTGTGTTTTTTATCTTTATGTGGCTTTATTTTAACCTCTATTTCTTATATCTTTACTTTTTGAGACAGGGTTTCTGTGTATCTTTGTCCTGGAACTCACTCTGTAGACCAGGCTGTCCTTGAACTCACAGAAATCCACTTGCCTCTGCCTGCCCAGTGCTGGGATTAAAGGTGTGTGCTACAACACCTTGAAGTCACAGAAGTCAATCTATCTCTGCCCCTTGAAGTCTCAGAGGTCAATCTACCTCTGCCTTCCAAATGTTGGGATTAAGGGTGTGTATCACTACACCCAACTATTCTCTTTCTTTCTTTTTTACTTTAAGAACTTTAACCTGCATATATTTTTAACATACTGTAAACCATTTAGAGGTTTTCTTTGTCTTTGAATCTCTCTTTACTGTATATCTCTCTTTTTCTGACTACATGAGTCTTTAATTTGCTAATCAATGTGGGTAGGATTAAAGCCGAGTCTTTGATGGCTGGACCCAGCCTATTTCTTAGCTTTCTGACATTTCAGCCTCATGGCTGAGGTACTGGCTGTAGCCATGTTTATTGCGACAACTCTATGATGTTTCAAGGTCCTTTCCAGCAAGCAAGCTGCAACAGTGTGTCCACAAACAACACTCAAATGCTCTCTCTGTAGTCGGACCTCCTGCCTTAAAGAGTCAGAGTTTGCATTGGCAGGATGGCCCAGAAAGTGGGCATTTTAAAACGGCACAGCTTTTTTTCTGCTACAGCTGAAAACCAAGAAGCATGAGGTCAGCTTTTATAAACACTATTTAAGTGTTTCATGGCAATTCCTCTTAAAGAGCTGCAGGGTTTTGCAGCTAAAGCTGAGTCAGGAAGCCTTTCTTAGATGAGAGCACTTGCTTGCCTCTAGCAAGCAGAGTAGACCCGAGAAATTACTGCTACCAAAAAGCCATGCATAATGCTGTTATTTTGTTCTAGAATTACTTCCCAAGCTGTCTCAGGCTTTATGTGGATGCAGTTATCCATGTGGGAACCATTCTGTAACACGAGGGCCGGTTGGGGTTTCTGTCCTGCCCAGTACCCCACAGCTGGCAAGTCCCAAAGAAAAATCACACAGAGAGTCTGCATTACTTATAAACTGATTGGCCCATTAGCTCAGGCTTTTTACTAGCTCTTGTAGCTTATATTAATCCATTGTTCACCATAACTCAGTCTTTAGACCCAGCTGGTTTCAAACTTTCTGCCTCCCATGTGCTGGGATCAAAGGCACATGCCACCCCCGACTGACTTAGTACTCTGTGTGAATGTGTGTGTGAGAATTTGTGTGTGTGTGTAGCCAGAGCTTATTGTCAGCTGTCTTCCTCTGTGGCTCAGTATCTAATTTCTTTCTTTTACTTTATCTTAATTTATTCATTGCTCTCATATATGTGTGTTTGTGTGTGCACTCTCTAGTATGGATATGACTCCATATCCCCATCTGGAGTTCACTATGAAGCCCAGGCTGTCTTTGAACTTATGAATTCCTTTTGCCTTTGCCTCCCAAGGGATGAGATTGTATTGTAGTCACAAGTCACACAGGTTTCACAGATTGAGGAAATTTGGGGAGTACAACAACAGAAATAAGTAATACATGCAACGGCTGAACAGATGCGGCTCGCACAAGTGATCTTTGATAAGAATGATTCAGAATTTGAAATAAAAGTTAAACAGCTTATGGAAGTGACGGGGAAAAATCAGGACGAATGCATAGTGGCTCTACATGACTGTAATGGAGATGTGAACAAAGCTATCAATATATTGCTGGAAGGAGATTCAGATACGGCCTCATGGGAGACTGTAGGGGGAAAGAAGAAGAATTTTGGGAAAGAAAACTCCGAAAATAAAGAAAATAGAGAGAAGAGAACGGAGAGAGAAACAAGTCGTGGACGGGGAAACAACAACCGGAAAGGAAGAGGTGGCGGCCGAGGCCGAGAATCCAAAGGTGATGAAAACGGATTTGATTACAACCAAGGAGACAAGCCTTCAGAACGAGGAAAGCGGGCCCGAGGCAGAGGATTTGGACGTGGCAGAGGCAGAGGGGCAGGAAGGTTCTCTTCACAAAGCATGGGGACATTCAACCCTGCAGACTATTCAGATTCTGCATCCACAAACGGCTGTGGGACAAAGTCGGGAGTTTGGGAAGCTGCTCAGAATAGTAAAAATGAGAGCTCTGAAGGGATAACAAAGCCTCACAATATATCTCGGGAGCTGCCAAATAAAAGTCCTTATGGACTCAAAGGTGCCTGGAAGAATTCTGTGGAAGACTGGCCACCAGAAGACTGGACTGAAGATCTTTCTGAAACCAAAGTCTTCACTGCTTCGTCTGTTCCAGCAGAGAACCACATCACTCCTGGGCAAAGCATTGATCTAGTGGCCTTGCTCCAGAAGCCTTTCCCTCCCACTCAAGCCGCAGAAGCCAACTCCTTTGAAACATCCCAGCAGCAGGGCTTTGGCCAAGCACTCGTCTTCACAAATTCTCAACACAGTAATCAGACGGCGCCAGGGACTGGCAGCTCCACTTCTGCCAACGCCTATTCTCCTCACAGCTTGTCGTCTGTCCTGGGCTCGGGGTTTGGAGAGCTAGCCCCATCAAAGATGGTGAACATCACCAATTCCCAGATTCTGGAGAAGCTGAAAGCAACAAGTATGAGCCCGTTCACTACCACTTCCGGTGCACAGCGGAACAGCACAAGTCCCCCTGCCTCCACTGCTTCATGGGACCTCAAGCCCTCAGCATCACAGTCGGTCCTTAATCATTTTGATTTCAAATCTCAGCCTGAGCCATCCCCAGTTCTTAGCCAGTTGAGCCAGCGACAGCAACACCAGACTCCGGCAGTCAGTGTTCCTCCTCCTGGTTTGGAGTCCTTTCCTTCCCAGGCTAAACACCGAGAGTCGACACCTGGAGATGGTCCTTCTGCTACTGTCAACAGACTCTTGCAGCTTCCCAACATGGCTGTTGAAAACATTGTATCTGCCCACCAACCACAGCCCAAACACATCAAACTCCCTAAGCGTCGGATACCTCCAGCTAAGGTTCCTGCTTCCGCAGTGGAAATGCCTGGTTCTACAGATGTCACGGGATTGAATGTACAATTTGGGGCTCTGGAATTTGGGTCAGAACCATCTCTCTCTGAGTTTGGACCAGCAGCTTCAGGCAGTGAAAATAGTTGTCAGAGTCCTATCAGCTTGTACCCAACGTCTTTAAGTGACCCTTTGAATGCCTCTTTACCAATGACCAGTGCTGTACAAAACTCCACCTACACAACTTCAGTCATTACCTTCTCCAGTCTGAGCAGCTCGTTCCTGAGCTCCGCTAGCCCAGTAACTATGTCTTCCTCTTACGACCAGAATTCTGTGCATACACGGATTGCATACCAAAGCTCTGCGAGCCCACCAGACCCAGCTCCAGGCTCTGTGGCTAACGGACATGGTGGTAGCCGAAGTCAGCAGGCAGTGGACAGTACTTCATCCATTTTAGAGCCAAAAACGACAGACCCTGCAGCCCTCCCATCTGTGGGTTCCTTACCCAGCACCACCTCCTGCACTGTACTTCTGCCCTCCTCCCAACACACTGCCACTTTGCCCGCCTTGTCCCAGTCTGGGGACCTGTCCAGTAGCCCTCTTTCTCAACTTACCAGTTCCCTCTCCAGCCACCAGAACAGCTTGTCTTCTGCACACGCAGCACGTCCTACAAGCACGCCACACACTCATGCCAGTGTGGAGAGCACCCCATCCTCAGCCACCTTCTCCACAGCTGCAACCTCTGCCCCAAGTGCCCCATCCTCGGGAGTTGTCCTGCCTGGGAACAGCCTATGCCTGGGTGGGACCACGGTGAGCGTGCCCAGCAACAGTACCAGGGCCACAGCCTTGGTGACCTCAGGCAAAGCACCCCCAAACCTGCCTCAAGGGGTGCCTCCTCTGCTACACAATCAGTACCTCGTGGGCCCTGGAGGACTGCTCCCTGCTTACCCGATCTACGGATATGATGAGCTCCAAATGCTGCAGTCCTGGCTGCCAATGGATTACTATGGAATTCCTTTTGCAGCACCCACACCCCTTGCCAGCCGAGATGGAAGTTTAGCTAATAATCCATACTCAGGTGACATCACAAAGTTTGGCCGAGGAGACTCTGCATCCCCTGCACCTCCAACACCAGCTCAGGCACAGCAGAGTCAATCTCAGACCCACCACACGGCACAGCAGCCCTTTTTGAATCCTGCTCTGCCACCTGGGTACAGCTATACCGGCCTCCCCTACTACACAGGCGTGCCCAGTGCCTTCCAGTATGGACCCACTATGTTTGTCCCACCGACCTCAGCAAAGCAGCATGGTGTGACCCTCAGCACCCCCCTACCCCTTTTCAGCAGGCCAGTGGCTATGGGCAGCACACTTACAGCACAGGTTATGATGATTTGACCCAGGGGACAGCAGCAGGAGACTACACCAAGAGTGGCTATGGTGGATCATCACAGGCACCAAACAAGTCACCTGGATCTGGGCTGGCAAAGGAGTATCAGTATCTTCAGGCACCACTGGTCTACCAGATATGACTGGTTCTGTCTACAACAAGACACAGAACTTTGACAAGCAGGGATTTCACGCAGGGACATCTCCACCTTTCAGCCTGCCCTCTGCCTTGGGCTCCACCGGGCCGCTGGCCCCTGGACCAGCAGCTGGTTATGCACCTGCACCGTTCCTGCATATTATGCCAGCCCACCAGCAGCCCCACTCCCAGCTGCTGCACCACCACCTACCGCAGGATACCCCGAGTGGCTCTGGTCAGCGCAGCCAGCCCAGCTCCCTGCAGCCCAAGTCTCAAGCCTCCAAACCCACCTATGGCAGCTCTCCATACTGGACAAACTAGACCCTGAAAAACACGAGGGTGGGCTCTTGGGCAGGAGAGAACACATGGAGCATGTTTCTGGGAGTACGGTGCCCTTTCCTAGAATTCTGAGACCTAACTGTGTCAGCTGAGCCTCTGTGGGAAGCCTGCCTCCCAGACCCACTGTTGTATGTGATGTATTTATGTATGTGTTTGTAAATGTGATATAAGCCTGGAGGAGCTGGGGTGTGTGCTCTCCCCATGTGGACACCCTCACTGTAGCCAAGCAAGCCCCACCCCTTCTGCCTTCTGGCCTCCCACGTGGCCCCCAGCTCAGTGGGCTATTTGAAGGACTGCTGGTTTGGGGACTGGGGTCAGGTTCCAATGAAGAATCACGACTTTTCTTTATCTCGCTAAAAAAAAAAAAGTTATAGTCAGGGAGATGCCATGTAGCTGCCGGAGGAGTAAGATACCAGAACATATTGGTAAGCAACAGTCACGTGTTGGTATATAGATTATTAAAAACGGCTTAAGTTAATTGTGTGATCTAGTCAGTCATAAGCCTGAGCTAATAGGCCAAACAGTTTCTAATTAATATAAGTTTCTGTGTGGTTACTCAATACTGTGTGCCTGGAAAATGAAAGCTCAATCCCCAGTTACAGTCTTCTATCAGCTGCTCTAAAATAGAGGGAAAGGAAGAAGAAAGATGCCATTGACCTTCATGAGAGATTAGTTTTTCTTTTTGGTTTCTTGAGACAGGGTTTCTCTGTGTAACAGCCCTGGCTGTCCTGAAACTCTTTTTGTAGACGAGGATAGCCTCAAATTCACAGAAATCCACCTGCCTTTTAAGTGCTAGAATTAAAGGTGAGCACCCTCACCATCAGGCTTCATGGAAAGATCTAGAGCATTTCATTTCTACATGCAACCCATATTTTAAAAAGCAATGAGGTTGGCCAGGCGGTGGTGGCGCACGCCTTTAATCCCAGCACTCGGGAGGCAGAGGCAGGCGGATCTCTGTGAGTTTGAGACCAGCCTGGTCTACAGAGCTAGTTCCAGGACAGGCTCCAAAGCCACAGAGAAACCCTGTCTCGAAAAACAAACAAACAAACAAACAAACAAACAAAAAAAAAAGCAATGAGATTGAACTTGGGTAACATTCTTATTATTTCCTTCATTTCTTCTTTCTTTGAACAGGATCTTGCTCTGTCCCCTGCTGTCCTCCTGCCTCAGCTTCCCGAGTCCTGAATTCACAGACAGGAGCCACCATGCTCTGCTAGGTCTGACATTATTCATCTTAGTAATAAATACAGCTCTGTGCATTAACCTCACCAGCATCCTCGTGACAAACAGCTACAGTCTAAGAATTCAGGGGCTAATGGAAACTGTGCTGCCATATTGGAATAAATAGGTCTGAGTCATTCTACCTCTGTCACCTGGAACAACTCTTGATGTCCCCTCTGTTCCCATTTCAGCTCCAAACCCAGTAAGAAACCTGAGTGTGGAAACTCAGACCATCAGCTCCATCACCCTGAGCTGGGACGAACCAGACGGTCGTAATGACACAGTTCACCTGACCTATGGGGTCCAGTGGCTTGGAGATGATGGCAACTACAAAAACAAAAGCACAACGAACACCAGTGTCGTGGTGGATAACCTTGCTCCTGGTTCTACATATGAATTTTCCGTGTGGGTAGAATACAAAGGAATCAGAAGCACCACGGTGATCATCAACGCCTCTACAGGTGAGAGGCAGACTCTCTTGTATTCTTTCTTCCTTTGGAAGGGACAGGTTTAAGGGGTGACAGGAGAGCCTGGTGGTGGTGGCGGCACACATCTTTAATCCCAGCACTTGGGAGGCAGAAGTAGGCAAATCTCTTTGAGTGTAAGGCCAGCCTGGTCTACTGAGTGAGTTCCCGGGCAGGCTTCAAAGCTACAGAGAAATCCTATGTTGAACCCCTGCCCCCAAAAAGGATAATTTCACAGAGCTGGCTTCTAAGTTTATCTCGGGGAATGGAACAGAGATTGTGGGAACCAAGGTTTGTGACTACATGACTTACATTCTCTCACTGGAGATCCCATAGAGTCTCCCAATGAGCCGAGGAGCAAGGCAGGCTCTTAATGTCCACAGTCCTTGTGGGACACATAGATCCAGTTATGAAGCATGTCTCAGTATATATTCTATCAAGACTGTATATCTAAATTAAGTCATCTTTCTCACCACCCACAGTTACATGTGCCCATAAGACTGGGATGTTGAGATTACACCCTACAGTGCAGGTATAGGGGGGACAGACCTTGTCTGGACAGGACTAACCCCCGTCAGATCCTTATTCCTCTGGTGGGCTGACATCTGAACACTAGCTGTCACCTGCTGTAACTCTCATGGCCCCTGAAAATTTCCTCTTCTTCCTTCCTTTTTTCCCTTAGACCTAGTCTTTGTCC